>NC_060188.1:1855007-2034485 GCF_021184085.1 Oncorhynchus gorbuscha
AAAATCACTGAAGTTGGAGACTTTTATCTCCCTCACCAACTTCAAACATCAGCTAGCTGAGCAGCTAACCGATCGCTGCAGCTGTACATAATCTATTGGTAAATAGCACACCCATTTTCACCTACCTCATGCCCACAGTTTTTATTTATTTACTTTTCTGCTCTTTTGCACACCAATATCTCTACCTGTACATGATCATCTGATCATTTATCACTACAGTGTTAATCTGCAATATTGTAATTATTCGCCTACCTCCTCATGCCTTTTGCACTCATTGTATATAGACTCCCCTTTTTTTCTACTGTGTTATTGACTTGTTAATTGTTTACTCCATGTGTAACTCTGTGTTGTCTGTTCACACTGCTATGCTTTATCTTGGCCAGGTCGCAGTTGCAAATGAGAACCTGTTCTCAACTAGCCTACCTGGTTAAATAAAGGTGAAATAAAAAATAAAATTAAAATTAAAAAAACTACTGGTGACTGCCTTCGCTGTGAAGGAACCGTGACCCATATGGAACGGGGGTCAAACTCCTTCTGAAGATTCCCTATACCCGACCTTTCCCCAGCTGTGAGCGTTCATAGAAGTGAAGTGATGGCTTGGCCTCTGGCTGTTGATATGTTCTCGGGGAGAGGGTGGGGCTTCACGTGCGCACTGACCGTCCTGAGCTGTTTTATTGTGGGGGCCATATTCCTGATAAACCATGATCCCCCGGAGAGTGCCAAAGAGGATAATTTGATTCATGTGATAGATGAGGGAAATGGGATGTTACCTAAGATTCTCAAAAGGTCACTGAAACAAAATAGTAAGGAAGTGAGGGTGGAATTGGGCAAGGATCTCTCAGTAGAATTTTGTGTAGACCAATTGGGGTCATTCACCCCTTGGCAGTCTAGAACCATGGAACTCTATGGGAAGTATTTGTGTAAATCACCGTGTAAGTCGTGGAGCCAGGTCATAGCTCACACTGAAAGGGATGGCTACGTAAACCCATACACTCAATTTGGGACCAGGTGGAGTATAGTAAGGGTTGTCGTTTTGGACTGTGTTCCCGAACAGAGGAAGTATTGTATAAAGGTGCGAATTAACATTAAGGCGGTCAATACTCAGGATCTCGGGTTATGGTATGTGGGCTTCGACCAGTTTTCAACTGATACTATGGTACCGTTCCAGGTGGCAGAAGTTAGAGTCGATAAGGAGAATATGATTGGCCGAAGTTTAACCAATCCCTCTAAAACAACGGCTATTCCTTGTGTAATCATCCAGGGTAAAGGAATATTACCACTGACGAGATCATGTCTGATTTGACAGGCTGGTTGAACTCTGGGGATTTCAATATGTTGAAGTGGGCCAGGGCGACATCTGGTGGTTGTGCGGGGGAATGAGTTTGTGGCCAGTATTGCCGACTGATTGGACTGGTTAGGAATGCCTTTTACACTCATACAACACCAAGACATGAAGTTAGACAAACGAGAGAGAAGAGAAGCTCCATCTGGGTCTTTTGACGACAGAGTATATATGGATAACATTGGGGTTCCACGAGGTGTGCCGGATGAGTTCAAGGCAAAAAATCAGACATTAGCAGGATTGGAGTCAAGCATTTTCTGATAGTCTACTCTCAAATAAGAATGTAGACTGGATTAATTATAGTTACCAGAAGTGTTATTAAAGGTTTTGTAGAACAGACTGAAGCAACCAGCTGGAAGACCTGACAGAATAGAATTGTATTAGATAAAAGGGGGAAGTGGGCGTGGTAATCGGGACCATGTCTTACATCCCGGGGTGGCACAGCTCTGGAGGAATCAGTGCCTGAAGCCTCAGCTGGTTTGACCACCCTGGCTCACGAGTTGGCAGAAAACTCTGGGGTGGATACTTCCCTGACTAATTGGTTTGATAGTACATTTGGAAAATGAAAAGTGTTATAATCACGGTGTTTTGGGCTGTATCAACCTGCATGACTGTTTTAATTTTATGCGGCTGTTGTCTAATTCCCTGTGTGCGAGGCCTTGTTTCCAGGATTTTCCACGTAGGGAAATAGAGCCAGCATGAAGAGTCTGTGGCTTCAGGCTATTCGGAATGGGAGAGTGGGAAATTGTGGGGAGCCGGTGTCCAAGTAGGCTACACATAGTTAGAGCTCTATAAATGTGGAAACAATGTAATCACAGGTAAGACATTTAACTTGTTTAGCAAGCACAGTCCGTTTGTAACTCCATTCACTACTTGTAGCTGTATAGTTTGTTTGAGTTGTTGGTCTTGGCTAGCCTAACGTTCTGGTCGGAAGCTAGCTAGCACTCACGTGGCTGCTAGCACCGTCACAAATAGGGGCATTCAGGACGCCCTACAGTATTACATTTTTCTAAGTAGTGAGAACGCTAGGGAGAGGCAATGTTGAAAAGGGGAGGCAGGGTAGCCTAGTTAGAGCGTTGGACTAGTAACCGGAAGGTTGCAAGTTCAAACCTCTGAGCTGACATGGTACAAATCTGTGGTTCTGCCCCTGAACAGGCAGTTAACCCACTGTTCCCCAGTAGGCCATCATTGAAAATAATAATTTGTTCTTAACTGACTTGCCTAGTTAAATAAATTAATAAAAAGACATGTGTGCGAGCATTGCAAAATAAATGTAGAAATCTATGTTATTCAATTGTTGCACCCACACTGCTCACGCGCTCCAACGAGTGCCTGCTTTGCCAAGGGCTAAAATAGAAATTAGTTATATTTCTGATGCAGATCGCCCTGCAAGTCCTGCCTCTCCCATCTCCTCATTGGTTTATAGAAGCAGGTACCCAAGTGCCATCTCTTCATTGGTTATACCCACGTGGGTGACTAAGACGAACGAGGTCAGTGGCGGTAATGCACCTAATTTATGAAAGTGAAAAGGCCTGAAGGAAGAGAGATTACTAGAATCGATTCAGTTGACCGTTTTGCGTGGAATAATTGTAGGTGTAGAGGACCTTGTGCATTTCAGGTAAAATAACAACTCAATGTTTATATCCCAGGACAAATTAGCTAGCAACAGCAAGCTAGCTAAATAGGACAAATTGGCTAGCAAGTGCAAGCTAACTAGATAAATTGCCTTAAAAATGTTTAATGATTTGCGACATGTCCCCAAATTAATGTAATTGGTTCAGAGTTTGTTTTGATATTTTAACCAGCGTGTCATGATGGCGTTTGGTGTTGGGGGACAAAATACATTTATGCACGATGGAGCACACGCGCAGCCGGTTTGGGTTCCGTGTAACACTGACTGGGAGTGTACTATTTAGGCTCATAATGACATGTGGCCCATTGTTTACCTTACCAGGCAAAGACCACAAGGGTGTTTCCACGAGCTGTTCGTCAATGTTTTCCTGAGTTTTACACCAATCTTAAAGCTGCAGTCCATAATACAAACATCAAAGCATCCATCCCATCACTTATTTTGGTAAACAGCTGAGGAATGGGGCTGGAGAAATGCAACAAATGCAACCACTCAAATTCTCAGATGGCGCTATGGATGCAAGAACAAACCATCCATGAAAGGACCTTTTTAGGCCAGGATTCAAGCCGATTGCTGATTTGGACAATGCAGAATGTAAAGGTAATATCCAATTGAGCCGACATAATGCAGCTTTTCCTGGGAAAGTGATCTCTGAGAAGGCGGGAACATTGCCTTTAAAACGTGCATAGTGGACAAATGCGATCGGATTCAATCTAGCCCGTAACAATGTTGTGAAGGTATACAGTGTTTGTTTAGAATCACATTGCTTACAAACAAATAAACACTGAGTTCTAAAGAGTAAACCAGTTTAAAAAGGGTCAATCTGCAATTGGTACATCCATTTTTGTACTTTTAAATGACTAATTATAGCTATTGATTCTTGAAGAATATAACAAGAAATACCTTATGAGCTTAGCTCAACTGTCATACCCCATCAGAACCCAAAGTATGAGATTGTTAAACATAAAAATAAATACATGTAGCCTCTAAACATGGTTAAAACTATAATTGTATTATTATGGATGGTCATTGCATCCATAGGTTTGTCTATAATTTCAGAGGGGTTATATTTCTCCAGCCCCATTCCTCAGCTGTTAACCTAAAACAGTAGTGGGGTGTAAGCTTTATTGTTTGAACTGCTGATTGTGCCTTTAACTAAGCTCTAAGCATCTAGAAGTTATTCAAAATAAATCAACCAAACAGACTGTGGAGATCAGTGTGTGACTTAAAACAATGCAGGTGTTACGAAACGCCCTGTGAAGTAAACAATGCATGAAATGTAAATATAAAAACAAAGGTTGTTGGAAGCAGTTCTGTAACAAATAAAGTATAATTCTGTTGACGCACATCTTCAGGAGTGATATTGTTGCAATAGAAGTTGGATTGAAGTATGTGTGAGCTATTTTGGTTAGTTGTTTGGTCTGTGACAAGAAAACTATTAAGATAGGGATAAAGACACACAAAACAATCCCTTTCAGCCTTTATGACAGATACGATTTAAGCCAAATGCCTCTATCATGTGAGTGAATGCACAGTGGTCATCATTTCACCTGTATTATTTGACAACACTTAACATTGAAAAAAAACTGAAATGTAACATTAAATGGAGGAACATTCTCTGAAAACATTCAGAAACTCAGAGCGAGTGTGGAAAGTAGGGCCACATCAAACTAAAAACATTTTAGAGGGCTCCTGTGTTGACAAAAGCTATTGCTAACTGGTTGAAACACCATGTACTCAACATACATTAATGTTGCTTTCACAATACATGCCTATTGAAACTAACTGGAAGTTTTATACCTGCTAAAATACCAACATTTTGAAAATATTTAGCCAGAAAAAACAATGTCACAGATCAAATCAACAACCACAACATAGTTTAATCTCAGGACTTCCTCTCACCTCACAGAGGCTGCGGTATGGCCTCTTGAGATCCAGCTGGATCATGTTACCAAGCAGGGGCAGAGGCCTGGGTCCTGGAGGCTGCTTCCCCTGTTCCTCAGAGTTGGAACCAGAGGAGAGGCGGTAAAGGGCCAGCAGAAACAGCAGAGCCCCCAGCAGTGTCACTGTGCTCGATGTCTGGAGAAGACATTCTAAAAGAGACATCTTCAAACAGCTCTAACAGGGCTAAAAAATAGTGACTACTTCCTGCTCATTGATCTGCCTGCCAATGGAGGCTCACCTTTTATAGAGCATGGAACAGCCTCAGGGGAGGGGCTAAACATTCTGAAAAAAATGTGCTCTTATCTATGCGAAGGTCCTATGAGGATTTCCCATAGTTTATTAGACCTTGATCAACACTAGATACAATTGAAGGCAAGTGTAAAAATAAACATTTACAGACCTTTAAGGTTTGACTCTGTTAACCACCATCTTTTGAATGTCATTTAGCAACTATTAGATATATATTTCCAACCTTTTTTCACAAATGCACACATTTTGGGGAGTCTTTCACATTAGACACTTTAGTGGGGTGTAGAAATATAAATGACGTGGAAACAACGTTGATTCAACCAGTGTGTGTGCCCAGTGGATTGATAGATCACAGTGTTGTGACGAGGTATATTCTACACAAACATTCTGAGTGCTTTTTTGGTGAACAACTCCGGGATTTTTGGAGTCGACTCCAATTCCGACTCGTTGGAATTGAATATCCAGACTCCAACTGTATACTGATTGATTAACAATTTATATGGAGCAGTCTGACTCACTGCTAACCAAGGCTAATCAGAAGTCTACATCTTGTCTTATTTATCTTAGGGGTGTATCCAAGCTTAGAGAAGTCAGTCATCTAACTGTTATAAGTAACTGACATTGTGAGTGTTATGTACCTTTGGTTGGCCTGTTTGAATAGGACAAGAAAGCTTAAAGTTGCAACAAGTTGGATTTTCTTGCCCAAATTTACCCAAATGGTTTATGTGTAAAATGTAATTAGCAGCTAATGTGGCTAATGCTAACCACGAGCTAACGTCATTGGACTTGGAGTAGGTTAGACTAGCCACCAGCTAGGTAGCGGACAGTTTGTAAACAACTTTACTTTAAGTGAGACTTTTTGGCTGCGTTTACACAGGCATCCCAATTCTGGTACTTTGCCCAAAGAGCTGATATGATTGGTAAAAATACCAATTAGTGGAAAAATATCAGAATCGGGCTGCCTATGTAAATGCAGTCTTGGTTTCAAGTCTCCTTTCCTAACTGGTACCTCTCATGGAGGGAAAGTAGCCAGCAGAACTTCCACTCCTGCTGGAGCTAGCTAGCTGATTAGTTAGAGGTTAGTGTTAACCATATTTGCTAGCTAGAACTAAGAAATAATTATGCTTGCTAGTCATATATAAACATGCCCACAAGGGAGTGTGTATGTGCGTGTGTACACATACAGTGGGGAGAACAAGTATTTGATACACTGCCTATTTTGCAGGTTTTTCTACTTACAAAGCATAATTTGTATCATAGGTACACAACTGTGTGAGAAGGAATCTAAAACAAAAATCACATTGTATGATTTTTAAGTAATTAATTTGCATTTTTGTTAAAGGAATTTGATTCCTATATGTTTATTAACCAATTCAGTTAAAACACTCTGCCAATTCCTAAGAATTTGTAAGATACTTATTTGCATAAAATGGACAGAGGCCAGTCTCAAAATCAATCAATAGTGTTTATTCTCGAGAGTACAGATCACGGTACAATTTACAACAGGTTTACAACAACTAAAAATGACGTCATAGGTTTTAACTTGGCCTTCCTCCACTCCGATACAATGGCAGTATAGTTCACAAGCCTTCCCACATCGTCCACCACCTAATAATTAACTACTAGCCCAAGGTAATTTACTACTAGCCCAAGGTCTCTCTTCTCCCTGTGTGGAGATGAGATGTCCTGTAAGGAACACAGCATTCTAGCCAGTCTGATGATAACTTCATTAGTTTCTACCAAGGAACAGACAGTCTTTGTTCTAATTCTTGATTATAATTACACACATTATATTCAGTACTATGATTCATACATCCATACAGTAACATAGAAGTATTCTGTTTAGTCATAGGTCTGGTTGAAATGTATACATAATTTAATCATTATTCATAAAAAATACCATAATTTTATTGCATGACATAAGTATTTGATCACCTACCAACCAGTAAGAATTCCGGCTCTCACAGACCTGTTAGTTTTTCTTTAAGAAGCCTTCCTGTTCTCCACTCATTACCTGTATTAAGTGCACCAATTTGAACTCACTTACAAAGCTAACACTTACAAACTCCACTTGCCGTGTTTGGAGGAAGAACAAGGATGTGTACAACCCCAAGAATACCATCCCAACCGTGAAGCATGGAGGTGGAAACATCATTCTTTGGGGATGCTTTTCTGCAAAGGGGACATGACGACTGCACCATATTGAGGGGAGGATGGATGAGCCATGTACGCAAGATCTGGCCCAACAACCACCTTCCCTCAGTAAGAGCATTGAAGATGGGTCGTGGCTGGGTCTTCCAGCATGACAACGACCCGAATCACACAGCCAGGGCAACAAAGGAGTGGCTCCATAAGAAGCATCTCAAGGTCCTGGAGTGGCCTAGCCAGTCTCCAGACCTGAACCCAATAGAAAATCTTTGAAGGGAGCTGAAAGTCCATATTGCCCAGCGACAGCCCCAAAACCTGAAGGATCTGGAAAAGGTCTGTATGGAGGAGTGGATCAAAATCCCTGCTGCATTGTGTGCAAACCTGGTCAAGAACTACAGGAAATGTATGATCTCTGTAATTGCAAACAAAGGTTTCTGTACCAAATATTAAGTTCTGCTTTTCTGATGTATCAAATACATATGTCATGCAATAAAATGCAAATTAATTACTTAAAAATCATACAATGTGATTTTCTGGATTGTTGTTTTAAATTCCGTCTCTCACAGTTGAAGTGTACCTATGATAACAATTACAGACCTCTACATGCTTTGTAAGTAGGAAAACCTGCAAAATCGGTAGTGTATCAAATCAAATCCCCACTGTATGCTCTCTCTAATTCTCTTTCTTTCTTTCTCTCTTTCTCTCGCTCTTTCTCTCAGAGGACCTGAGCCCTAGGACCATGCCTCAGGACTACCTGGCATGATGACTCCTTGCTGTCCCCAGTCTACCTGGTCCTGCTGCTGCTCCAGTTTCAACTGTTCTGCCTGCGGCTATGGAACACTGACCTGTTCACCGAACGTGCTACCTGTCTCAGACCTGCTGTTTTCAACTCTCTAGAGACAGCAGGAGCGGCAAAGATACTCTCAATGATCGGATATGAAAAGCCAACTGACATTTACTCTTGAGGTGCTGACTTGTTGCACCCGCGATAACTACTGTGATTATTATTCTTTGACACTGCTGGTCATTTATGAACATTTGAACATCTTGGCCATGTTCTGTTATAATTTCCACACGGCACAGCCAGAAGAGGACTGGCCACCCCTCATTGCCTGGTTTCTCTCTAGGTTTCTTCCTAGGTTTTGGTCTTTCTAGGGAGTTTTTCCTAGCCACCGTGCTTCTACACCTGCATTGCTTGCTGTTTGGGGTTTTAGATTGAGTTTCTGTACAGCACTTTGAGATATCAGCTGATGTAAGAAGGGCTATAGAAATACATTTGATTTGGTTTGTATCCTGCCAGGATGACCACTTTTGTGGGTCCAAAGTGAACTGTAAAGATGGAGCCATATGTATTGGATAGCTGGAGGGATAAATCATACAGATAAAGTCTACATATAGATACTGGTGTACCGGATAGCCCACAGAATAAAAATGACAGTAAATTGAACTCTTATTGAAGAAAATGTAACTCTGCCACAGATAACATTTGGTCTAAAGAGAGTAAAACCTACTCTGGCAACAGAGTCTTTAGTTTCAGAGTTGAATATGTTCAATTTATTGTTGATATTTAACTCTGCGTCATTGCATTTCACTCTACACTATTAATTGAAAATATTTTTGTTTCTTTGTTCAGTATTCTAAAGTGTATTATTTAGAGTAATGTTGACTCATAATCACAACAGTTAATTCAACTTCTATTTAATCAAACAACACTATTTTGTGGTTTATATGGTCCCATTTGAGTTGTAAAATCTAATTTACGTATTTCTTAATGTGCCGTTGGCTTGGTTGTGACATCCAATCTCTATTGGTGTCCATTTATTATGATAAATAATTTCCAGCAATTTTACATTTCCCATAATTTGCATTCAGAATGCAAGTCAGCCTTCTCAGTAAAGGTTGTAATAAATCCAATCATTGACAGATTAGATTCTTTTAGGAAAATGTATGTTACATATCATTGTGTGGCAAAGATTTTTTTTAAACAATCAATGTATAGTACCAGTCAAAGGTTTTGGGCACACCTACTAATTCAAGGTCTTTCTTATTTTTACTATGTTCTACATTGTAAAATAACAGTGTAGACATCAAAACTATAAAATAACATATATGGAATCATGTAGTAACCAAAAAAGTGTTAACTCTTTGGGCTAGGGGGCAGTATTTTCACATCCGGATGAAAAGCATGCCCAAAGTAAACTGCCTGTTACAGACCCGGAAGCTAGGATATGCATATAATTGGTAGATTTGGATAGAAAACACTCTAAAGTTTCTAAAACTGTTAAAATAATATCTGTGAGTATAACAGAACTGATATGGCAGGTGAAACCTAGAGGACAAAGCCTCCCAAAAATATATCATTTCAGCCTACCACTGTTTCCAATGGCTTTCATGTTTATTATGAGGCGAAGTCCTCCCAGATTGCCGTTCCTAGGGCTTCCACTAGAAAAATGAGCTCGAAGTTGTAGGTTTTCTAAGTGGCTCCCATTTTGGCTGTAGTGTTTCGTTGACGAAGCGCGTTCTTTGTTATTTATCTACGGTAATGAACATACTATTCTCAGTCTTAAATTGTATCGTTTATTTACGTATTAGGGTACCTAAGGTTTGATTATAAATGTTGTTTGACTTGTTTGGATAAGTTTATTGGTAACGTTTGCGATTTATTTGGAATGCATTTTGAAGGAGGGAAACCGGTGGATTATTGACTGAAGCGCACCAGCTAAACTGAGTTTTTATGGATATAAAGAAGGACTTTATCGAACAAAATGACCATTTGTGATGTAACTGGGACCTTTTGGAGTGCCAACAGAAGAAGATCTTCAAAGGTAAAGCATTTATTATATCGTTATTTCTGACTTTCATGGCGCTCCTGCCTGGTTGAAATATGTTTTTCAAGGAGCCTCCCGGGTGGCGCAGTGGTTAAGGGCGTTGTACTGCAGCGCCAGCTGTGCCACCAGAGACTCTGGGTTCGCGCCCAGGTTCTGTCGTAACCGGCCGCGACCGAGAGGTCTGTGGGGCGACGCACAATTGGGTTAGGGAGGGGTTGGCCGGTAGGGATATCCTTGTCTCATCGCGCACCAGCGACTCCTATGGTGGGCCGGGCGCAGTGCACGCTAAACAAGGTTGCCAGGTGCACAGTGTTTCCTCCGACACATTGGTGCGGCTGGCTTCCGGGTTGGATGCGCACTGTGTTAAGAAGTAGTGCAGCATGGTTGGGTTGTGTATCGGAGGACGCATGACTTTCAACCTTCGTCTCTCCCAAGCCCGTACGGGAGTTGTAGCGATGTGACAAGATAGTAACTACTAAACAATTGGATACCACGAAATTGGGGGAAAAAAGGGGTAAAATTAACACAAAAATGTTTTTTCATGCTTTTGTGTGCGGGGCACTGTCCTCAGATAATCGCATGGTGTGCTTTCGCCATAAAGCCTTTTTAAAATCTGACACAGTGGCTCGATTAAAAATAAAATAAAGTTAAGATTTTATTTTGATGTATAACACTTATATTTTCATTAATATTCAATATTTATATTTCTGTAATTTGAATTTCACGCTCTGCAATTTCACCAGATGTTGTCGAGGTGGGTAGCTAGCGGCTCGCCTGCGCTAGAAAGGTTAACTTTTTAGGGGAGAGGAGAGCCACATGAGAGATATTAATAACCTTTTAAGGATAGGGGGCAGCATTTTCACTTTGGATGAATTGTGTGCCCATAGTGAACTGCCTCCTACTCTGTCCCAGATGCTAATATAGGCATATTATTATTACTATTGGATAGAAAACAGTTTCTAAAACTGTTTGAATTATGTCTGTGAGTATAACAGAACTCATAAGGCAGGCAAACTTCCAAATAGGAAGTGGAAAATTCTGGGGCTGGTTGATTTTCAACTCATCGCCTATTCACATCCCAGTAAGATATGGATCTGTTCGCACTTCCTACGCCTTCCACTAGATGTCAACAGTCAGTAGAATGTGGAATGAAGCCTCTAGTGTGATTTGGGCCCAGATGGCAGCTATTTGAGTCTGTGGTCTGGCAGAATGCCAATTCCTGGTTATGCCTATTACTCATGATATCGCCATGCGTTCCATTACTCTGTAGACAAAAACGAATGCTCCGGTTGGAACGTTATTGGATATATATGATAATAACATCCTGAAGATTGATTCTCTACTTAGTTTGACCAGTTTATTAGACCTGGAATATAACTTTTTGTCCGGGTTCGCCTGGACCACCGCCAGCTTTTGGACATGTGAACTAAACGTGCTAGCAAAAGTAGCTAATTGGACACTAGTAATGGACATTATTGAACAAAACAACGATGTATTGCAGAACTAGGGTTCCTGGCACTGCAGAACTAGGGTTCCTGGCACTGCATTCTGATGAAAGATCATCAAAGGTAAGGGAATATTTATGATGTAGATTCGTATTTCTGTTGACGCCAACATGGCAGAGAAATATTGTTACTTCTGAGCGCCGTCTCAGATTATTGCATGGTAAGCTTTTTTCGTAAAGTTTTTAAATAATCTGACACAGCGGTTGCATTAAGAACAAGTATATATTTTAATTATATGTAAAACATGTATCTTTTCGTCAAAGCTTATGATGAGAATTTCTGTTATTTGACGTAGCTCTCTGTAATTACTCCGGATATTTTGGAGGCATTTCTGAACATGGCGCCAATGTAAACCGAGATTGTGGATATAAATATGCATATTATCGAACAAAACATAAACGTATTGTGTAACATGATGTCCTATGAGTGTCACATTCTGACCTTAGTTCTTTTGGTATGTCTTGGTTTTAGTATGGTGAGGGCGTGAGTTAGGTGGGTTGTCTATGTTCCTTTTTCTGTGTTTGGCCTGGTATGGTTCTCAATCAGAGGCAGCTGTCTATCATTGTCCCTGATTGAGAACCATACTTAGGTAGCCTTCCTACTGCTCCTCTTCGTCTGATGAGGAGGACAATCGTTACAATGAGTGTAATCTGATGAAGATTATCAAAGGTTAGTGATTCATTTTATCTCTAATTCTGCTTTTGTGACTATCTTTGGCTGGGAAAAATGGCTGTGTGTTTTTTGGATTTGGTGGTGATCTAACATAAATATATGTTTTCGCTGTAAAACATTTTAAAAATCAGACACGATGGGTAGATTAACAAGATGTTTATCTTTCATTTGCTGTATTGGACTTGTTAATGTGTGAAAGTTAAATATTTCTAAAAAAATATTTTTGAATTTCCCGCCCTGCCTTTTCAGCAGAATGTTGGGAGGTGTTTTGTTAGTGGAACGTGTGTTCAAGACAGGTGAGACAAATAAAAATATATTTTATATTCTTCATATTAGTCACCCTTTGCCGTGATGACATCTTAACACACTCTTGGCATTCTCTAAACCAGCTTCACCTGGAATGCTTTTCCAATAGTCTTGAAGGAGTTCCAACATATGCTGATCACTTGTTGGCTGCTTTTCCTTCACTCTGCGGTCCCACTCATCCCAAACCATCTCAATTGTGTAGAGGTCAGGTGACGTTGGAGGCCAGGTCATCTGATGCAGCACTCGATCACTCTCCTTCTTGGTCAAATAGCCCTTAAACAGCCTGGAGGTGGGTTTTGGGTCATTGACTTGTTGAAAAACAAATGATAGTCCCACTAAGCGCAAACCAGATGGGATAGTGTATCGCTTCAGAATGCTGTGGTAGCCTTTGTCATGACGTGGCCCTCTTTGGGGATAGCGAGTACCATCCCCCTTTCTCTGCACCATCCCCCTCTCTCTCTCTCTCTCTCTCTCACCAACTCTCTCTTCCCCCAACACCCAGGCTCTGTTATCGCAGGTCATAAATTCCTAGAGGAGTCTCTCTCCTCATCACCAGACAGTATAGAGAGAAGGTTTCACAGGAGAACCAAGGAACCTATTCTCCATCATGGAACTTGAGAACAGAACAATGTCCATATTTTGGAGAATGTGTACACGGTCGGGGGAGAATCCAGCTACGACCGGTCGATTTCGTTTAATGTTTGTGTAACAATAAAGCGACAATAAAGAGACAATAAAGCCACATTACCAGAACTCTGTTTATACAAGAGTCTCTGTTGTGGGGCTTGCATCTAATTGTTGTATAAAATTGATGAGTAAAGATGAAACTATTTGTGAAATTATGTAATGTGATTTTAAACTATTTAATGAAGGAAACTCCTATTCCATTTGGCCTGCCCCATGAGCACAGAAAATCATCTGGCATCATGGGACACCCCTTTCCTAGGTTCTGGATATAACCCCCACCTTGGGAATTTCCCAGTAGACCAGTACCTCGATCACAGAGGGAGCTAAGGTATGAGTAGAGACCATGGATTTCTCGTTGCTGAATTCTTAACCATACCACGTGGTTAAACTCTGAGACTATCGATACTGACAGAATAAGAGCAAATCGTTGATACTAATTACTAGTCAGCAGCTAGGAATTCTGTACCATTGAATGCGAAGACCGACAACCGCCAAAACATCTATCCTATAAGAACATTTCTGAATGTTACTCTAAAGTATTCATTCTAACCAAAGACTCCAGGGACGCAGAGAGATGGGCAGATGAAATTCCAACAGAAAGAAGGACGATTCCAACAGAGATCATGACGACACACTGAGCGTAAATCTATATTGATTGCAATTATTCCCGAATGAGTGAGCGTTCATGTGCAAAGGATTAGCATTTCAATTGTTATAATTATCAACCGTGTAGTGTCTTTTGTCTTTCGCACCCTTCTCAGTCCCTTTGTCTACCAAGCCGCCATACCGGTTTAGCCCACTAGGGCACATCCCGTATCATTTCCTTGTAACCATAATTACTTTGTTTGTTTGTGCATTTCTGTGATTATTTAGTTAGTTATTAAATAAATGATTGATACAGTTGATGTATGGATGAATCATAGTGAAGACTGGGTCCGTGCAGATAACTAACAATTTACGACGTTTGGAATCAGACTAACGTGAGGTAAAGAATAATACGTTAGTATGCCAAGCCCAAGAACACTCAATGTCATTTGCCACAGATTAATCAACGTCTTATCTCCGGTAGCTTTGATTGGACTAATGTGTCAACTTCATAGTTGTTTGTCTTCTAGCTAGCTGAAATGTCATGAATCACGTCAACTTCCTCTTCACAAATTATTTTCAAACTTTGCGTTATGAAGGAAATGTAGCGATAAAATGTCTGTGCTCATCAGCAGATGAACATTCAAATAAGACCTCTGTTAAAAGAAAGAAAGCTGGAAAGAATACTCAACCAATGGTTTGGATGGAAGCAGTGGCTAACAGCTGTTTTAACGAGCTATGTGTCTTGTTTTTAATGCTTGATGGGGGAATCCAATCACTTTTTGACCATGGAAGAATTGGTCAGAGAAGGACTGTTTTGGAGGTGAATGCCAAAACATTCAGAAGATACCTTCCCATCCCATGTGTTCATCACTGGAAAAGATACAGTTGAGTTTGATATCATTTAAAAGCTGACAAACAGTGTGGTCAAACAATGGTATAATTTCTTGAAAAAAATATATTAAATTAGGCCGTTTAACCTTGTGCGTCGAGCAATCCCGTATCCGGGAGCGTAATTATAGCCTCAAGCTCATTACCATAACGCAACGTTTCCTATTCATGAAAATCGCAAATGAAATGAAATAAATATATTGGCTCACAAGCCTAGCCTTTTGTTAACAACACTGTCATCTCAGATTTTCAAAATATGCTTTTCAACCATAGCTACACAAGCATTTGTGTAAGAGTATTGATAGCTAGCATAGCATTGAGCCTAGCATTCAGCAGGCAACATTTTCACAAAAACAAGAAAAGCATTCAAATAAAATAATTTACCTTTGAAGAACTTCGGACGTTTTCAATGAGGAGACTCTCAGTTAGATAGCAAATGTTCAGTTTTTCCAAAAATATTATTTGTGTAGGAGAAATCGCTCCGTTTTGTTCATCACATTTGGCTAAGAAAAAAACCCGAAAATTCAGTCATTACAATGCCAAACTTTTTTCCAAATTAACTCCATAATATCGACAGAAAAATGGCAAACGTTGTTTAGAATCAATCCTCAAGGTGTTTTTCATATATCTATTCGATGATAAGTCATTCGTGGTAGTTTGGTTTCTCCTCTGAAGCAAATGGTAAAATACACGCAGCTGGAGATTACGCAATAATTGCAACGGAGGACGCCAACCGGAGCACCTGATAAATGTAGTCTCTTATGGTCAATCTTCCAATGATATGCCTACAAATACGTCACAATGCTGCAGACACCTTGGGGAAACGACAGAAAGTGTAGGCTCATTCCTTACGCATTCACAGCCATATAAGGAGACATTGGAAGAAAGCGCATTCAAAATCTGGGGCATTTCCTGTTTGAAATTTCATCTTGGTTTCACCTGTAGCATCAGTTCTGTGGCACTCACAGATAATATCTCTGCAGATTTGGAAACATCAGTGTTTTCTTTCCAAAGCTGTCAATTATATGCATAGTCGAGCATCTTTTCGTGACAAAATATCTTGTTTAAAAAGGGAACGTTTTTTTATCCATAAATTAAAAGAGTGCCCCCTATATCCAAGAAGTTAACATCAATTATCTAAAAACACCTAAACTCACTTTTTAAATATATATTTGCATAGGTTGTATCTTAGACCCTAGGTTTTTATGTGGTGCCTACCAACATGCTCTTGAATACAGGGTGGATGTCATTTCAATCATAGAAATATAATTATTTGAATGGACCTATCCTTCAGACCACTGCAATTTTAGCTGGTACACCATTGAAATTTAAATTGAAATGTAAACTTAGAATTACTACCACAAAGATGGTGGACGGTCCAGCCACCGTTGAATGTCGACTTAAATGGTCATGTCTATTCCATTATCTATATTTCTATGACTTCAATAGATTTTCTATTAAAGATTGACAGTAAAAATGTAAACAGATATTCCTATTCAAGTCAACATTTTCTGATCCAACCATTTTTGTGGTACCATTTGAAAGTTGAAATTTCAATTTGATTTCCATTTTAGTACATTTATCTGCCATAACAAGACAACCACCCTGTATTCAAGAGCATGTTGTTTCAATCGATGGCGGGCAAAACACCTAAACCTCAGATCATGTAAAATAAGGTAATAACATATGCAAATATGAAAAAGAGTTTTAAAAAAGTACCATTTATATTTATTTGTTTGAATGTTTTTCAATAAATTCTAAAATAGTTTGACAACCCTGTTTGTAAGCTTAAAATGATATCTCAACTTTTTATATTTTCCAGTGATGAAGACATGGATGTGTCATGGTATGGCGGAGTATATACAGTAAGTAAACTTTGAGCACCTTTATCTCTTGAATGTTTTGGCATTCATCTCCAAAAAGACTTCTGAGCACTTTTTACATAGGTACACCCATCTAGTACCAGGTCGGACCCCCACTGCCTCCAGAACAGTGACTCAACAAGGGTGAGAAGACGTTTCACAGGGATGTTGGTCCATGCTGACGCGATGGCATCACAAAGTTGCTGCAGATTGGATGGCGGGAGATTCATGGTGTGAACAGCCCGTTCCATCTCTTCCCAAAGATGCTCTATTGGGTTTGGTCAGCAAAATACTCTGTGGTGCTCAATCATTGCTCAATTGGTATCAAGGGACCTAACATGTGCCAGGAAAACATTCCCCACACCATTACACCCCCGCCACCAGCCTGTACCGTTGACACCAGACACATGCTTACACCAACTTCTGACTCTGCTGTCAGCATGATGCAACAGTAACCGGCATTCATCAGACCAGACAATGTTTTTCCACTCCTGAATTGTCCAGTGTTGGTTATTGCGTTCCCAATGGAGCTTCCTCTTGTTTTTAGCTGATGGGAGTGGAACCCTGTGTGGTCGTCTGCTGCAATAGCTCATCTGTGACAATGATCAGCAAGGTGTGCGTTCCGAGATGTTGTTCTATACACAACTTTATTATTTGTCTGTTTGCTGTCTGCCTGTTAGCTTGCATGATTCTTGCCATTCTCCTTCAACCTCCCTCATCAATGAACTGTTTTCACCCACAGGATTGCGGCTGACTGGATGTTTTATGTTGTCGCGCCATTCTCTGTAAAACCTAGACACTGTCGTGCGTGAAAGGAGATACTGAATCCGGCGTGCCTTCCTCTGACGATCATACCACCTTCAAAGTCAGTCAGATCACACCTTTTGCCCATTCTAATGTTCAAACAGTAAATGAATGTCTCAATGCCTGTCTGCCAGCTTTATATAGCAATTGACGTGACTCACTGTATAAGATCCATTTTCATGAACAGGGTGTACCTAATAAACTGTCTGGTGAGTATATGTATGGAAGGTTTCATTCAAATCAAATGGGGTGCTGTCAAAAAGTGATTTACCCTGATAGACTGTTAATTTCCCATGGAATTTTAAACAATGCAATGGTTGAAGCCAAGCAGAACCTTTATAAACTTTATTCTTAGCTGGAACATGACATTTTGAATTAAAATTAACTTTACTCTATGAAGTATGTTCGACTACTGTGGTCTTCCTTTGCAATTAAAAGGATATTGGAATCAGCCTAGGCACCGATCAAACAAAATATAATAATGTTTGTGTGTCACGCAAACTAATTTCTGGGATTGGTTATTATGATGGTGCATTTAATGGGTTTCGATGCATATTAGCTTTTTTGATTGAGTTTGTCACACCAATATTTTAATGTTAAAATCTCAGACCCGGCTCACAGCACACAGCTGGTGAGGTGAAGGGTTGAGGGTGAACCCCAGTAATGGTGTGAGATCCAGATCATCCTCTGTTACTCCAGGAGGAGGAGAGAAACGAAAGCACTGCAGGAGGGAGGTGAAGAAGAGGAAGAGCTCCATCCTGGCCAGACCCTCCCCCAGACACACCCTACGACCTGCGAGAGAGACCAAAGATACAGAAAATAGCATGAATTGATCTACTTCTTGCAATGAAACAATTTGTTATATAATGAAGTTAATCTACCTGCAGAAAAGGCCATGAAGGCGTCCCTCTTGACAAATCCTCCCTGCTCATCCAGAAAGTGTGAGGGGTTAAAGGTGTGGGGGCTCTCCCATTCGCTATCATCCTGAAGGACCGACGTCAGAAGAGGAATCACAGATGTCCCCTGCAGTAAGGGTGAAGCACAGGACCCCTTATTTTCAGAGTAAAAGTGATGAAACGTTGTTTAATAAATGTGCACACTCAAAAGAAGTGGATTGCAACTTCAGGCAGAAATATATACTTATGGCATGCCCATACTCCAATATTTCACAATAATGTGTTGTGTTGGTCTTTTTGCATCCCCCAAATGTGGAATCCTTACCGATATCATGGACAGTAATGGTTTGAGAACATTCCAAGATTTGGAAGATACATACAACTCCTTTTTTCTATATTTACTACTAAAGTCAGCTATGCTGCTACAGAGTCCCTTGGGAAACCCAACTACCAAACCTTACAGTGATAGATTTATAAATACACTATCTGGGCTCCCAAATGGACTGATCTCTATAATATATAAACAACTTTTGGAAAGCTCATATTCTGAGCTAGCCATTTAAACAGTGTGGTCCACAGATCTAATTCAATCTGAACAATCATTTAACTGGAACAGAATATAGATGTCACGTATACTCCCTCTCCGGCGCACTAGGTCACCAGGCTGCTCATTATTATATACACACACCTGTCACCATCATTACGCGCACCAGCACCTCAGACTCAACTGGACACCATCACCTGCCTGATTACCTTCCATATATTACTCCCTTTGGTTCCTTCCCAGGCGTTGTTTCTGTTTCATGTCTGTGTATGGTTTGTTCTCGTTTTGTATTATGTTTAGTTTATTGAGTAACTCCCTGAACTTGCTTCACGACTCCCAGCTCACATGTTACAATAGAAAAAGATGACCTTGGCATCCTGTAATCCCAACCATACATTTATACAGGTGGGTGGGAGGCATGTTTTCCAGGTGGGGAAGGAGGATGCAGGGTTGGATAGGGACTGAAGGGGGGAATGGATTTGGCTTCTATTTATATGCATTTCTTTTATTGTTTTTGAATCTGTAACTTCCCTTCAGGAAAAAAGACAATTTGAAGTTGGTCACAAAATAAACACAGAGATTTGGATATCCAGGTATCTGACCTTTTTAATGAAATATCCCTGGAAGGTGACATCTCGGCTGGTGGTGTGAGGGACGGACATGGGTACAATATTGGCCAGTCTCTGGGTCTCATGGATCACTGCATCAGTATAGGGCAGGTTCTTCCTGTCCTCTACCAAGGTTTGACGACTTCCTATGACCCTGCTGATCTCCTCCTGGACCTGATCTGAGACAGAAAGGAGGGAGGGTTGGAGTTAATACAGTGAAATGTACACTGAGTATACAAACATTAAAAACACCTGCTCTTCTTTCCATGACAGACTGACCAGGTGAAAGCTATGATATCTTACTGTCTCGTGTTAAATCCACTTCAATCAGTGTAAATGACAGGTTAACAAAGGATTTTTAAGCCTCGAGACAATGGAGACATTATTTAACTAGGCAAGTCAGTTAAGAACAAATTCTTATTTACAATGACGGCTTACCAAAAGGCCTCCTGAAGGGACAGGGACTGGGATTAAAAATAAGTTAAATATAAATATAGGACAACACACACCACGACGAGAGAACACAACACTACATAAAGAGAGACCTACCACAGCATGGTACTAACATTATTGGGCACAGACAACAGCACAAAGGGGAAGGTAGAGAACAATACATCATGCAAATCAGCCACTGTCAGTAAGACTGTCCATGATTGAGTCTTTGAATGAAGAGATTGAGATAAAACTGTCCAGTTTGAGTGTTTGTTGCAGCTCGTTCCTGTCACGTTCTGACATTAGTTCCTTTGTTTTGTCTTTGTTTTAGTATGGTCAGGGCGTGAGTTGGGGTGGGCAGTCTATGTTCTTTTTTCTATAATTTGGGATTTCTGTTTTTGGCCTGGTGTGGTTTTCAATCAGAGGCAGCTGTCAATTGTCCCTGATTGAGAACCATACTTAGGTAGCCTGGTTTCACCTTTGAGTTGTGGGTGGTTGTTTTCTGTTGAGTGTTTGTATTCTGCACCAGACAGAACTGTTTCGGTGCCGTTAGTTCACTTTGTTGGTCTTGTTCAGTGTTCTATTTCTTTATTAAAAATATGGACACTTACCACGCTGCGCATTGGTCCGATCCTTGCTACTCCTCTTCAGATGACGAGGAGGAGAACCATTACAGTTCCAGTCACTAGCTGCAGCGAACTGAAAAGACAGGCGACCCAGGGATGTGTGCGCTTTGGGGACCTTTAACAGAATGTGACTGGCAGAATGGGTGTTGTATGTAGAGGATGAGGGCTGCAGTAGATATCTCAGATAGGGGGGAGTGAGGGTTTTATAAATAAGCGACAACCAGTGGGTCTTGCGACATCGATTGTGTATGCGTTCCATTCAGAGGTTGAATGGGCAAGATAAAGTATTTAAGTGCCTTTGAATGGAGTATGGTGAAGGTGCCAAGCGCATCGGTTTGTATCAAGACCTGCAACGCCGCTGGGCTTTTCACACTCAACAGTTTCCTGTGTGTATCAAGAATGGTCCACCATCCAAAGAATATCCAGCCAACTTGACACCACTGTGGAAAGCATTGGATTCAACATGGGCCAGCATCTCTATGGAATGCTTTCGACACCTTCTAGAGTCCATGCACCAACAATTTGAGACTATTCTGAGGAAGATGTTCCTCAGTTAACGTTTAACCTTCATTAACCAAGCCATCCTTGTCTAGTTTCATAATATATTCTTCAATTTGGCCCTTTGCCAATGTTTATAACTTGTAACACCATGAGTGCTTTACTGTTTCATGTCTGTGTGTCACAGGTGGCACCTTAATTCGGGAGGACGGGCTCATAATAATGGCTGGAATGGAATTGAACACATGGTTTCCATATTTTTGATACCACTCCATTCCAGCCATTATTATGAGCCGTCCTCCCCTCAGCAGCCTCCTGTGGTGTGTGTGTGCATGTGTTTGTGTTTATATCAATCCTTACCCTGTATATGGGGGTACTTGGCCATTAGCAGCAGACCCCAGCGCAGGGTTGTCCCGGTGGTGTCGGTACCAGCAGCAAACAGGTTACCAACACTAAATACCAGGTTGTCGTCATGGTAGAAAGAATCCATATTGCCAGATTCCTAACAGAAACAAACCCTCAGATGACATGAGTTATGTACAGTCAGTCTTTCCTCAACTCTTAGCCAAGAGAAACTGGCATGCATATTATTGATATTAGCCCTCTGATTACAATGAAGAGGTAAATGTGTCATGCTGTTCTGGGCAGATTAAGTTGCTCCTTCTTTTGACTGGACAATAATTAAGATAAGATCAAACTAGAGCTTGCTTTGTGGAGAGTGGTGCTTCTACACCTGCATTGTTTGCTGTTTGGGGATTTAGGCTGGGTTTCTTTACAGCACTTTGTGACATCAGCTGATGTAAGAAGAGCTTTATAAATACATTTGATTTATCACAAAGTCCTCTCCTCATCATTACAATCATTGAATCAATATGTTCTGACCATGAGAGTTTACAATCTAAAATAACACCAAGTAACAGCCACACCATTGTATTAACCTTATTTCTAAGGCTACATATATTAATATGGGCTATTTTTAGCCCTTTCCTGAGTAGCTTATCAGAGATAGAAATCATATGGAAAACAACAAAAAAGTAAACAAAACAGATAATCAACACATTGTTTTAAATCAGCTTGAGGAACTGTTTTAGTGTTTGAGTCTGAGTTTACATGTGATTCTACTGATACAGAGAACTGGTTAGATCCTCCCTCAGCTGGCATTCAGTCATATACGTCATTTAAAATCAATTATGTTGAATCAACATCGAATAGATGTTGAATTGACGTCTGTGCCCAGTGGGATGTTAGTGTTGGACAACTGAAGTTACTTGTGTTTTTCAGCAGTAAAGTGAACCACAAGGTGTTGTAATAAGTACTATAAACCTGGCAGTTTGGTTCCTGGATACTGATTATCCGAATGTCTTGGTAACTTAGACAATATACCACTAGTGTGATGCAAAATTACTTATTTACTGTTCTAATTATGTTGGTATCAAGTTTATAACACCAGCAAGGCACCTCTGGGTTTTGTGGAATATGGCCAATAAACAAGGACTGTATACAGGCACTGCACTTCGCGTCGTGCAGTGCCTTAGCTGTGGTAAATTGACCAGATACCACACCCCCTCTGACCTTATTGATTAATTCTATTCTGTATAGTCATACTGAACAATATTAATGCAACACTTTGTTATGAATGAGTGAGATGCAGATTCTGCATGAAGTCTTCATACCTCCAGGGTCTGCTTTCGGACGAGGAACGAGTCCACAAAGCCTCTACACATATGAGGGTTCAGAGTCTCCTTCAGGCCCCTCGCCAGCTCTGTCACCTCCATCTTCATATCAGCAATATTCCTTTTCAGACGTGTTAGGTTGTTTATCCACGGACCCAACCAGGGAAACATGTTGTACATCTACACAGAGATTCAGGTAGAATACGCATAAAACAATATTATATTAATTATAACATAACACACCACAACTATGATTAGATTATTAAATGCATAAATTCAAATGATGATACACATATGCATAAATATGTAATTATTAGCACCAATAGTGATATTCAAATCTATATGAGCATATTGTAATGTTGGTTTATTATTTTTACTATTGTTAAGGGTGTGTACTGGAGGCGAAGTCAGGTGCAGGAGAGCAGAGTGTAGTGAACAGGCACACTTTATTCCGGTCCAACGAAAGTACAAAAGTACATAAATTTGCCCAAACACGGAACATAGACAAAAACTATGGCGTGTAACAACACCCACATAACATAAAATCAATTTCACACAGAGGGGAACGGAGGACTAAATACATGCTTTGTGATTAGAGAATGAAAACCAGGTTTGTATGGAACAAGACAAAACAAATGGAAATATGAAAAATGGAGCGGCGATGGCTAGAAAGCCGGTGACGTCGACCGCCGAACGAACAAGGAGAGGAGCCGATATCGGTGGAATCGTGACAAGTATTCTGTAAAAAGAACACATTACTTTCCCTGCATACACAAAACCCTCAAACAGACCTCACAAGCTCTCAATTAAGCATATTTAATTAATTGCCTGTTGATGGTCCTATAATATAGGCCTCCCTAACTAACCAGTATGAATACAATATTATAATAACAGAATATTCACGCCTGGCCCAACGGACAATCTGCTAACAGTTGGCTGAACTTCAAAGAGCCATGGACGTGAACAGATAAGTGAACATACACAGTTGCAAAATATTTTATGCAAACCGATACGATATGGAATCACGAAAATTTATATAATTTTTAATATCGGTGCCCATCGCTAGTAATTACTTAACCATATTATATATAATAATTACAATGATATAATTAATAAAATATTTTAGCCATTTAGCAGACGCTCTTATCCAGAGCGATTCATAGTTAGTGCATTCATCTTATAAGTGTCACGACTTCCGCCGAAGTTGGTGCCTCTCCTTGTTCGGGCGGCGTTCGGCGGTCATTGTCCCCGGCTTTCTAGCTGCCACCAATCTACGTTTCTTTTTCAATTTGTTTTGTCTTGATTGTACACACGTGGTTCCCATTATGTTAATATTTATTCCTTATTCCCACATCCAGGCGGTCTTCGATCATCCACCTGAGGGGAGCGCAGCGGGGGAATGCTTGTTCCATCTCAGACAGGTGATGAGGAGCACACAGGACTTCAGGACCCTGGCTGCTGGTGCGGGATGGAATGAGAGGGCCCTGATCGACTTACCAGTGTAGTCTACGTGAGGACGTTCGTCGGGAGCTGGCCTGCAGGGATACCACCCTTATCCTCGACCAGCTGGTGGATTTATCCATTCGGCTGGATAATCTGTTGGCCACCCGCGGGACGTTCGGATCGGGATCCGTCCATTCCATCCCCCAGCACCTCCGATCCTATACCTATGGAGCTCGGAGTTGCTGCTCTAAGGGTAACTGGGGGGGCGTTTCCTGCACCACCTGTGGCCGCAAAGTGCACACTGCTGGTCGGTGCTGGGGGAGGTTCCCCAGGGAGTCGAGGCAGCAGGCAGGGCACTGCACCCGACTCCCTCAGAGCTCCCTGTTGCACACATGTGTGTATGAATAGAATTTTCTTAGTTTCCCCCGCATTCCCAGCATAAGGCGCTAGTAGATTCGGGCGCAGCTGGGAACTTTATTGACCGTCAATTTGCACTTAGATTAGGGATCCCTATTGTTCCCGTGGATGTGCCCTTCCCTGTACATGCCTTAGATAGTCGTCCTTTAGGGTCGGGCCTGATTAGGGAGGTCATGGCTATACTATGTATGATAACGCATGAGGGTCATGAGGAGATAATTAGTCTCTTCGTGATCGATTATCCTGTGGTGTTGGGGCTTCCCTGGTTGGCCTATCATGACCCCACTATTTCGTGGCAACAGAGGGCTCTCAAGGGATGGTCACATCAGTGCTCAGGGAGGTGTATAGGTGTTTCCATAGGTGCAACTATGGTGGAGAGTCCAAACCAGGTCTCCACCATGCACATCCCCCCTGAATATGCCGATTTGGCTCTCACCTTCTGTAAAAAGAAGGCGACTCAACTACCTCCCCCATCGACGGGGGGATTGTGTGATATATCTCCTGGCAAACGCAGCACTTCCCAGGAGTCACGGGTACCCTCTGTCACAGGAGGAGACGGTGGCTATGGAAACATATGTCTCCGAATCTCTGGGACAGGGATACATTCGGCCTTCCACTTCACCTGCCTCCTCAAGTTTCTTTTTTTGTGAAGAAGAATGATGGAGGTTTACGCCCTTGCATTGACTGTAGAGGTATATATCAGATCACGGTGCAGTATAGTTACCCACTGCCTCTCATAGCCAGTGTGACAGAGTCATTGCATGGGGCGCGCTTCTTCACCAAATTGGATCTCAGGAGCGCTTACAACCTGGTGCGTATCTGGGAGGTAGTCTACTTGGACTCAAGGCGTCGGGCGAGGGGGCCTTCAGTACCTCATGGAGTGGGAGGGGTACGGTCCGGAGGAGAGATTCTTGGTGCGGTGGAGGACATCCTGGACCCTTCCTTACTGCAGGAATGTCACCGTCTCCACCCGGACCTCCCTGCACCTCGTCCTCCGGGTCTTCTAAGAGGCTGGTGTTGGTGTGCTGCTGGAGCCGCGCGTCAAGGGGGGGAGTACTGTCACAACTTCCGTCGAAGTTGGTGCCTCTCCTTGTTCGGGCAGTGATCGGCGGTCGTCGTCACCGGCTTTCTAGCTGCCACTGATCTATGTTTCTTTTTCCATTTGTTTTGTCTTGATTGAACACACCTGGTTCCCATTATGTTCATATTTATTTAACCCGCTGCTTCCCACATGGTTTTGTGAGTGTTTGTTCTTTATATAGTGTTCAATACTTCTGTGAGCTGGTGTGTTTTCCCTACGTTGAAATATTTTGTTGTTTCTATGTACATATGTACATATTAATTTGCAAGAATTCATAACAGGCGTCTGTTTCCTAGTTTTATTGATTGCAGACATTTATTTTAAAAATACAGTGAAAACAAAATGGTCTGAATAAGCAGACTACCTGAATTGATGCAGAACCTGAAAGGTGAATATTCTCCTTGGCCCTGTCCGCCATGCCTGTGAATAGGGGGGTCAGTGTATTCAAACCGGCTGCCATAGACAATGGCCGAGATTATGTTGGAGACGGCATAAAGCACAGGCTGGGTGGTGTCAAATGCCTTACCTGTAATAGACAAAACATCTAATTAATTACAAAATAAGCTTTCCAGAACCCACACAATCACTTAGCTATTTACTAATAATGTGGTTAAAAATAGCCTGATTTTTAACCAGGCAATTAAGCCTAGGCAACCCTGAAAATACATCATACTTTTACTACTAGTGTAGAGATACTGATTCTCTTACCCTCATGTTTTTCAAACACTTCAATCAGGTAGGGGATTTCCTCTAAGATTTTCTCCTCACTCCCTTTCTTGCCCATCCCAAAGTCTCTAAGGTTTGTCAGGGCAAAGCGCCTCATCTCTTTCCATGAGTCTCCATTGGCAAACAGAATCCCTGTAGAGAATGTAATTTGTTTATGACAATTCAAAGTAATAATTATAAATAAATAACTATAATATGCCATTTCATAATGAGCATGTACCATATGTATATATGTGTGTGTGTATATGTATGTGTATATGTATGTATGTATGTATGTATGTATGTATGTATGTGTGTGTGTATATATATATATATATATATATATATATATATATATATATATATATATATATATATAATTTTGCACGCCCAATTTTTCAGTTTTTGATTTGTTAAAAAAAGTTTGAAATATCCAATAAATGTCGTTCCACTTCATGATTGTATCCCACTTGTTGATTCTTCACAAAAAAATACAGTTTTATATCTTTATGTTTGAAGCCTGAAATGTGGCAAAAGGTCGCAAAGTTCAAGGGGGCCGAATACTTTCGCAAGGCACTGTATATATATATATATATAATCTGCCAAAGTATCTCTGCATCCTTTCTGGTCATGATCATCTGTAACTATTTTAGACATTTATATTATTTGCAGAGGATGACAGCCTGACCTCTGCATTCACCATTCTAGCCTGACCTCTGCATTCACCATTCTAGCCTGATCTCTGCATTCACCATTCTAGCCTGATCTCTGCATTCACCATTCTAGCCGGACCTCTGCATTCTGCATTCACCATTCTAGCCTGATCTCTGCATTCACCATTCTAGCCTGATCTCTGCATTCACCATTCTAGCCTGATCTCTGCATTCACCATTCTAGCCTGACCTCTGCATTCCTCATTCTAGCCTGATCTCTGCATTCACCATTCTAGCCTGATCTCTGCATTCACCATTCTAGCCTGATCTCTGCATTCACCATTCTAGCTCTGATCATTCTGCATTGCATTCTCATTCTAGCCTGATCTCTGCATTCACCATTCTAGCCTGATCTCTGCATTCACCATTCTAGCCTGACCTCTGCATTCCTCATGCATTCACCAGCCTCTAGCCTGATCTCTGCATTCACCATTCTAGCCTGATCTCTGCATTCACCATTCTAGCCTGATCTCTGCATTCACCATTCTAGCCTGATCTCTGCATTCACCATTCTAGCCTGATCTCTGCATTCACCATTCTAGCCTGACCTCTGCATTCCTCATTCTAGCCTGATCTCTGCATTCCTCATTCTAGCCTGATCTCTGCATTCACCATTCTAGCCTGATCTCTGCATTCACCATTCTAGTCTGATCTCTGCATTCACCATTCTAGTCTCAAATGTCAGAAAGGAGTGGTATTATTAAAAATTAACTTGTCAGCTATTGGATCACTTTCAACCAATCAGAGGACAGCCTAATTCAAACACAGTATTTGGCAACATTGTTTGTTAAACCCAACCACTGTTTCTGCGAGGGCACTGATTGGACCAGACATTTTCTGGCTTATTCCAAACGCCAATCTACTGGATAAAGGGCAGGCTGATATACATGCAGCAAAACAGAATGGTGAATGCAGCAATCAGACATGTTCCATTAGGCTATAATAAGACTTTCATCAGATTGTAATGCATTTAAGTTCCAACTCATCTCAAAGTGTCTGAAATTGATTGTGTATCTCAAAGTTTATTTAAAGTAACTGTTAGGTGGAAATCTCACTTTTAAAAGTTCATAATTTGTTAACTCATACCCACAATGTTGACTCATCCTTTGCTCATATTTGTGGCCAACACATACATTGGAGAACAAACACATGGATTACTGTTTAAGCTTGTTCATAGACTGCTTCAGATTAAGGAAATCAATAAGACAGGTTGTCATTTGGGTGAACTATCCCTTTAAGAATAGGACATAGCCAGCAGAAGAGTAAAATATCATTACCATGTCCTTGGTTGAAATCATAGAACACAGGAGTGATGTCCCTGTCCCCAAAGTCCTCTGCCTGGTTGACCAGCGCCTGCTTGACCGTCTTGTATCCTGCCAGAACAACCACTTTCTTGGGTCCAAAGTGAACCGTGAATATAGAACCATATTTCTTGGAGAGCTGGACAGATAAAGTATACATAAAGTACACCATAGACTCAGTTATGTCTCTTAATATTATATGACTAAGCACATAACTGGACATCACATACAACTTGTTTAACATGTTTCAGTCAAGAAATAGACAGTGGTTTACAGTTGATGTCAGACCTACGTTCAAATACCAGTCAATGTAATTGAATTACTTACAAACAATTAGTATTTAGACAAAGTTTTTTTATTGGAAAGTATTGGTGTCAAGCTCCCACTCCCAATGTCACCGGTCTACTAACCACTGGTCCTGGCAACCCATCATTATGCACATCTGGCAACCCATCTTTATGCACACCTGGCAACCCATCATTATGTGCACACCTGGCAACCCATCATTATGTGCACATGGCAACCCATCTTTATGCACACCTGGCAACCACCTTTATGCACACCTGGCAACCATCTTTATGCACACCTGGCAACCATCATTATGCACACCTGGCAACCATCATTATGCACACCTGGCAACCATCATTATGCACACCTGGCAACCATCATTATGCACACCTGGCAACCATCATTATGCACACCTGGCAACCATCATTATGCACACCTGGCAACCATCATTATGCACACCTGGCAACCATCATTATGCACACCTGGCAACCATCATTATGCACACCTGGCAACCATCATTATGCACACCTGGCAACCATCTTTATGCACACCTGGCAACCATCTTTATGCACACCTGGCAACCATCTTTATGCACACCTGGCAACCATCATTATGCACACCTGGCAACCATCATTATGCACACCTGGCAACCATCATTATGCACACCTGGCAACCATCATTATGCACACCTGGCAACCATCATTATGCACACCTGGCAACCATCATTATGCACACCTGGCAACCATCTTTATGCACACCTGGCAACCATCATTATGCACACCTGGCAACCATCATTATGCACACCTGGCAACCATCATTATGCACACCTGGCAACCATCATTATGCACACCTGGCAACCATCATTATGCACACCTGGCAACCATCATTATGCACACCTGGCAACCATCATTATGCACACCTGGCAACCATCATTATGCACACCTGGCGACTCATTGCTCCCTTGATTACCTACCGTTTAAAAAGCACTATTTTATAATCCGTCATCAGATAGTATTGTTTGTCTGGTCATGTCATTAACTGCACCGGTCATTAACTGCTCCTATGTAACAAGTGGCATGTATTTACAACTACTTGTTGTTTTTATTTGATGTAGTTGTTTTTGGCTGTGTATTACTAAATACTCAAACACAAAATGTCCAATACTTCAGTACACTATGTATTTGAACCCAGGTCTGTTATAACAAGATCCCTGAAGGGATATTTCTAGGGTGCATCTCGGACGCCGAAGACGTGGATGTCGATTATGGCAGCCCCCCGCACCTCTCTGATTCAGAGGGGTTGTGTAAAATGCAGAAGACACATTTCAGTTGAATGAGTTCAGTTGTACAAACGACCAGGTATCCCCTTTACTTTCAATATTCTAAAGTGACCTCATCTCTTTCCTTGCAACACATTGGTCACTGTCACAAAGTATTTTGTCCATAGCCTGGTTCCCAACAAAAAACATCTGGGACCAGGCTACTTGGGCAGGACATATCTATTGAAATACACTACAGAATAGAACACTAAACAACATTAACCAGGTAAAAGCATGTACAATGTGCCAGAGTTCATTCATCAGTTTGCTTACTGAACTTTTCAAACCTGGTAAAATAGCAAAAAACAGATCAAATCTCACAGATCAAGTCAACCTCAACATGTTTTGTTCTGAAAGCAAAGGATGACTTCATCTTACCTCGAAGAGAGTGCAGTAGGGCTTCTTGAGATCCAGCTGGAGCATGTTACCAAGCAGGGGCAGCGGCCTCGGTCCTGGAGGCTCCTTCCCCTGTTCCTCAGAGCTGGAACCAGAGGAGCGGAGGTAGAGGACCAGTAGAAACAGCACAGTACCCAGCAGTGTCACTGTGCTTGATGTCTGTAGAAGACCTTCTATAAGCGACATCTTCAGACTGAGCTCATACACCAATGCTCCTTTATGGAACAAGTGTGTGTGCTCAGAGAACTTCCACTACAACAGAACTCCAATGAATGCTATTTGTATAACCTCCCCCACCCCACCCTATTGGAGCAAGATGAGAAGAGGGAGGGTACAACCTCAGAGGAGGAGCTAAACAATGCAACTCCAGCAGCTCTGTCTACATATCATATAATTGTGAAACTCACATGATCTCACCTGCAGGTCATTGACAAACTTTCCAAAAAAGGTATTACATCGAAAGGCATTTATACGCCCGGTGAAATGGAATTAGGCTGATAGACCAGCTTAACACATGTAAACTTTATTGCATCACCAAAGGGATGGTGAGGGTTACATAGATAGAATTAGGTTTAAATCTAATCATATTTGGGATTTGATTGTGTTACTAAAGATCTTCAGAAATCCCCCTCTGTTGTCTATATACTTTGAAAACTCTATAAATATCATATAAAAACGATAATACATTACTGATTGACACATATTTACATCTCCAATCATATATAATAACTTTTTAGACACTTGAAGGTGTTCCACATTTGCTGTTTTATGTGTTTAGTGTGAGTCCATGATGATCAGGTAAACGGTCTGGTAAAACTATCTTCAGTGCAGACAGTGAGAGGAAGAACAGGTCAGGCTGGATCCCAATAATCCCTCTGCCACTTGAGGTTACAAAGGTCAGTTTACACATTCCAAAGACAGAATACATCTCCAATCTCTGTAAAAGGTCAGTTTACACATTCCAAAGACAGAATACATCTCCAATCTCTGCAAAAGTCTGAAAACCTCTTCTTGAATAGAGGGAAGCATAACTAACAGAAGTAACCTTAGCCCTGCATATACAGATACTTCATTAAAATACAACATTAAAAATATGCTTATTCATCATAGTCCTATATTTGTATATCATGTGTAGTCTAAGTCAGATGTCGACCCACGATTTAATTTGCTCCCCAAAAGGTTTTTGCCATTTCTTTTTTAAGATTTTCGAGGATTTGAGTGGAGATCTGCTTCCCCAACCTCCCACTCTCAATGTGTTAGTATTTCTCATCTCTCCTTTAAATTGATCAAATGAGGTTCACTACCCATTGTGCTACTGACAAATCTACAAAGGTATGGCAGCCTTTCATTTAATTTGTAATCAGATCCACATCTCTGGCTTTTGAAGTACTATAGATTATTTAGGTTAGGAAGCTAAAGGTGTATGCACAAATCTATATAAATAAATGCTTTCTTTACACAGCTAATCAGAGAAGTATTTGAGAGATTGTGGTTGTGAAAAAAAGACACATGGGTCTGTATGTCCATGTGTTTGCCCTGCCCTACAGCCACAACACCTCTGACATCTGCCTTTAACAAAATGGATCACTGCTCGTCTAAGAGGGAAATATACGCTCCCAGCCCTCTGCTCTAGTACAACATTTTCATAAATAAATTGTGACTGACACCCACATAAGATTTTTGTTGATGGACAAAGGAATTCAGCTCAAAATTACTTAAGTTTAGGAAATCTGTTTGCAAATACTCCCAAAGATAGATATACAGGTTCATCCAGGTAACTGCCAAAATAAAGGAAACACCAACATGAAGTGTCTTAATACAGTGTTGGGCCATGAGGAGCTAAAACAGCTTCAATGCACCTTGGCATAGATTTCACAAGTGTCTGGAACTCTTTTCTTCCATGAGAAATTCCATCATTTGTTGTTTTATTTATGGCTGTGGAAAACAGTCCCAGGCGCCACTCCAGAATCTCCCATAAGTGTTCAACTGGGTTGAGATCTGGTGGCTGAGACAGACATGGCATAGGGTTTACATTGTTTTTATGCTCATCAAACCATTCATTGTTTGTGGATAGGGGCATTGTCTTCCTATAGGGGTGTAATCATGATAGCCAAAATAATGGCCCGCCCAGCATTTTTTACATGACCCTAAGTATGATGAGATGTTAATTGCTTGATTAAGGAGGGTAGGAACCACACCTGTGTGAAAGCACCTGCTTTCAATATACTTTGTATCCCTCATGTACTTGTGTTTCCATTATTTTTGGCAGTTACATGTATGTGGTCTGTCTCAATGTAATCAAAGTATGAAATTATTATGGTATTGTGAAATATAATATCTGTTTGGGCTTACTTGCTGTCAATGTACAAATGATAACAATTATGTTCCGGCCCAATGACTATCTGCTCAAGAAAAAAATCTTCCTGCGGCTGAATGTAGTTGCCTACCCTCCTGGTCTAACCAGTGTGGAAATACACATTGAGTCCAAACTCTCTCCTCTGCAATATTGCCTCATAAATTACCCCTGTATCATGGGCTTCTGATGTGCTGTCATTGTGGTTGGGTGATTACATCCAAACTCTGCAAACTCACAAAAGTGCACAACACACAAGAGTTGAAACAAAGGTTACTTTCTGTCAAAAAGGTGTGATTGCTGAGGGTTATGAATCAGGGTCATTTAACATATGGTGTAAAGTCTGGTAGAACCTGACCCAGAGATCATTGACCGTTCTAAATCCTACATAGCTCTCTGTTAACCAGCAAGTGAATAGCCAACTTGTCCCAAATGAGCTGAGGGGGAAGTTGGAGAAGAAATGGCATAGAGGTGGTGTGTTACTTTTTGGAACAGTATTTTCGCTCACGGCTTTGTGCTTACAGGAGCAGTCATGTTATATATAGTGTAGGTTAACAGCAAGGATAATCCTCTATCATATGCCTTGATCATACAGATATCAAAAGATATAATTAACCCTTGCAAAGTCTTCTGGGGTTGATCTCAAAGGCTCTCAGTTTACTTATTGTCTGCTGATGGTTGATATTCAAACTGGCTAGGTAGGTTTAGACACTCAGAGCATTCACACTTGAGTAAAACCGGCGTGTCTATGTATGCGGGTGACTCAACACTATACACATCAGCTACTAAAAGGAGTGAAATTACTGCAGCATTTAACCCATAAGAGTCTAAGCCCTGCCTAAACAGGGGGGGTCTAAGCCATATGAATTATATTAAGAATGTCATACCAAGGATCATTTAGCTATTTGATTTTGAATTTTAAGAACCCTTTTTTAGTGGACTTTACTGCTATAAGCCCATAGAAATGCATTGAATAACAGATTCACAACATGGAACAACAGATAGTCCCCCCAAAAATCAAAAGGAAGTTTGTTCTGAAGTGTCTGTCCTATATCTGAGTGATACAAGAAAGATCAGGAAACATATACACTAACGGTCAAAAGTTAGGACACACCTGCTCATTCAAGGGTTTCTCTTTATTTTTTTACAATTTTCTACTTTGTAAAATAATAGTGAAGACATTTAAACCATGAAATAACGCATATGGAACCAAAAAAGTGTTAAACAAATCAAAATATATATTATATTTGAGATTCCTCAAAGTAGCCACCCTTTGCCTTGATGACAGCTTTGCACCTTCCTGGAATGCTTTTCAAATAACAGGTGTGCCTTCTTTAAAGTACATTTGTGGAATTTTGTTCCCTCTTAATGTGTATTCTACAATGTAGAAAATAGTCAAAATAAAGAAAAACCCTTGAATGTGTAGGTTCTAAAACCGGTAGAGTACATATATTTATATATATTTTCACAGGTATTTAACCCCTTATTTTTGGCACGAAACAATCTAAACCCCGTCTAAGCTGGGGGGGTTGTTTGATCTGTCCTATATCTGAGAGATATAATAAAGATCAGAACATTTAGTTTTATTTATTTGTACATATATACAGTGACTTCAGAAAGTATTCATACCCTTGACTTATTCCACATTTTGTTGTGCTTGAATTCAACATTTATTAGATGTTTTTCTGATCCATCGACACACAATACCTCACAATGATTTGAGAAATGTTACAAATTGATTGAAAATGAATATAGAAATATCGAATTTACATACATTCAACCACTCCACAAATTTCTTGTTAACAAACTATAGTTTTGGCAAATCGGTTAGGACATCTACTTTGTGCATGACACAAGTAATTTTTCCAACAATTGTTTACAGACAGATTATTTCACAATTCCAGAAAATTATGTCATGGCTTTCGAAGCTTCTGATAGGCTAATGGACATCATTTGAGTCAATTGGAGGTGTACCTGTGGATGTATTTCTAGGACCTACCTTCAAAGTCAATGCCTCTTTGCTTGATATCATGGGAAAATTAAAAGAAATCAGCCAAGACCTCAGTAAAACCATTGCAGACCGCAACAAGTCTGGTTCATCATTGGGAGCAATTTCCAAATGCCTGAAGTTACTACATTCATCTGTACAAACAATAGTACGCAAGTATAAACACCATGGGACCACGCAGCCATCATACCGCTCAGGAAGGAGGCGCGTTCTGTCTCCTAGAGATGAAGGTACTTTGGTGCGAAAAGTGGAAATCAATCCCAGAACAACAGCAGAGAACCTTGTAAAGTTGCTGGAGGAAACAGGTACAAAAGTATCTACATCCCCAGTAAAACGAGTCCTATATTGGCATAAACTGAAAGGCCGCTCAGCAAGGAAGAAGCCACTGCTCCAAAACCACCATAAAAAAGCCAGACTACGGTTTGCAACTGCACACGTGGACAAAGATTGTACTTTTGTAGAAATGTCCTCTGGTCTGATGAAATAAAAACAGAACTGTTTGGCCATAATGAACATCGTCATGTTTGGAGGTAAAAGGGGGAAGCTTGCAAGCCAAAGAACCCCATCCCAACCGTGAAGAACGGGGGTGGCAGCATCATTTTGTGGGGGTGCTTTGCTACAGGAGGGACTGGTGGACTTCACATAATAGGTGGCATCATGAGGAAAGGATATTATGTGGATATATTGAAGCAACATCTCAAGACATCAGTCAGGCAGGAAGTTAAAGCTTGGTCGCAAATGGGTCTCCCAAATGGAAAAGGACTCCAAGCATACTTCCAAAGTTGTGGCAAAATGGCTTAAGGACAACAAAGTCAAGGTATTGGAGTGGCCATCACAAAGCCCTGACCTCAATCCTATAGAAAATGTGTGGGCAGAACTGAAAGTGTGTGAGAGCCAGGAGGCCTACAACCTTGACTCAGTTACACCATCTCTGTCAGTAGGAATGGGCCAAAATTCACCCAACTTATTGTGGGAAGCTTGTAGAAGGCTACCCAAAACGTTTGACCCAAGTTAAACTATTTAAAGGCAATGCGACCAGAAACTAATAGAGTGTATGCAAACTTCAGCTCTAACTATTCACACCCCTGAGTCAATACTTTGTAGAAGCATCTTTGGCAGCGATTACAGCTGTCAGTCTTTCTGGGTAAGTCTCTAAGGGCTTTTCACACCTGGATTGTGCATCATTAACACATTATTCTTAAGAAACATTATTCAACTATGTCAAATTGGTTGTTGATCATTGCAAGGCAATCATTTTCAGGTCTTGCCATAGATTTTCAAGTAGATATAAGTCAAAAATGTAATTCGTCCACATGAATATTCACTATCTTCTTGGAAAGGAACTCCAGTTTAGATTTGGCCTTGTGTTTTAGGTTAATTCATCTCCCAGTGTCAAGTGGAAAGCAGACTGAACCAGTTTTTCCTTTAGGATTTCTCCTTTGCGTAGTTCTATTCCATTTATTTTTTATCCTGAATTACTCCCCAGTCCTTAACGATTAAAAGCATACACATAATATGATACAGCCACCACTATGCTTGAAAATATGGAAAGGAAAGGGGGATACCTAGTCAGTTGTACAACTGAATGGCCCGTGGAAAAGTGATAGTAGTACTCAGTAATGTGTTGTATTGGATTTGAAGCAAACATGCAGTATTACTTTAGTGCCTTGTTGCAAACAGGATGTATGTTTTGGAATATTTTTTATTCTGAACAGGTTCTTCTTTACACTGTCAATTGGGTTAGTATTGTGGAGTAACTACTATATTATTGATCCATCCTTAGTTTTCTTATAGTCAGTCATTAAACTCTGTAACTGTTTTAAAGTCACCATTGGCCTCATGGTGAAATCTCTGAGTGGTTTCCTTCCTCTCCGGCAACTGAGTTAGGAAGGAAGAGTGTATCTGTGTTGTTACTGGGTGTATTGATACACATCCAAAGTGTAATTCCTAACATCATGGTGCTTTTTACCCATCTACAAATATGTGCCCTTCTCTGTGAGGCATTGGAAAACATCCAATGTGGTTGAATCTGTGTTTAAAATTCACTGCTCGATTGAAGGACCTTACAGATTATTGTATGTCTGGGGTACAGAGATGAGGTAGTCATTGAAAACTCATGTTAAACACAGAGGGAGTCCATGCAACTTATTAGGTGACTTGTTAAACAACTTCTTAGGGTTGAAATCCCGTTAACGGGATCGATATGACAACAACCAGTGAAAGAGCAGGGTGACAAATTCAAAACAACAAAAATCTCAATTAAAATTCATCAAGCATAAAAGTATCTTATACTGTTTTAAAAATAAAATTCTCGTTAATCCAGCCAGTGTTTGATATCAAAAATGCTTTACAGCGAAAGCACCACAAACAATTATGGCAGGTCACCACCAAGCCACAGAAAAACACAGCCATTTTTCCAGCCAAAGATAGGATTCACAAAAAGCACAAATAGAGATAAAATGAATCACTAACCTTTGATGATCTTCATCAGATGACACTCATAGGACTTCATGTAACACAATACAAGTATGTTTTGTTTGATAAAGTTCATATTTACATTTTAAAAATTGGTTGGTGTCCTTTGCTAGTGGTTTCTTTGGAGCAATGAAGGCCTGATTCACGTAGTCATAAGTTCCTAGTTTTTCAGCCATGGACCCAGCCAGGGAAACATGAAGTACACCGATCTCCTGATACAGAAAGGGTAAGCATTAGCTCATATCATTCTGCACCAAGACGTCCATAGGATTAGTTTTCCAGATCTGGATCTGGTAAACTGACTCTTAGTTTCCTGAGAAAAAAAGATTGAGAAAGAAAGTGCACTAAATAAGTAGACGGTACCTTAATAGGTGCAGAGCCTGTAAGGTCTATGGTCTCATTGTCTGTCCACCATGCCTTGGAACTGAGGGTCATTGTATTCAAACCTGCTGCCGTACACAATGGAGATGATATTGAAGGCAGCACAATTGCCTGTTTGCTTGTGTCAACCGCGGGTCTGGTACCTGTCACACTGTTGACATTTTTTTGTTTTTTTTGTTTTTTGCAATCTACTTGAATTGACTCCAGCAAACTGTGTTCTTGGAAGTTGAAAATGTATTAAATGTCAGTTTCAGTCAAAGTCCTACAAATAGACCTTTGAATGACAGTAGTTGGCTAACTCATGTGTTTGTTTAGGTGAGTTTGTACTTCTCCTGCGTTCCAAGCTAAGATTTCAGGGTGAGCAATTATTCAAATTCTCAAAACATTTGTACTATAACTGGTTGAAACTCTAAATAGAGCTTACAGCCACACAGGTCAAGTTAACAACTATTTTAGGAAATACAAACAAGCAAAACAAAAATGTTTTTTTAAAAGCAACTCAGGAATTTTCCTCAACTCACAAAGGGTGCAGTAGGGCCTCTTGAGATTCAGCTGGAGCATGTTACCAAGCAGGGGCAGAGGCCTGGGTCCTGGAGGCTCCTTCCTCCGTTCCTCAGAGTTGGAACCTGAGGAGAGGCAGAAAAAGTACAGCCCCCAGCAGGGTCACCTGCTGGGAGTCTGGAGGGAGAAGATCTTCTACATAACGCATCTTGTCAATCTGTGTTCACAGAAGCTCTACATTGGGCCACTGAGGACTTCCTTATTGATCTCTACGCCCCACCCTCAGGTACACAGGAATGTGGGGGAGGGACATGACTGGGGGTGGGATCTATTCAGGTGTAACTGCATTATGCATAGGGCCAATTGAGATGGAGAGAGGCACTTGGCCCATAGCCTGTTTTAACATGTGCAGCATCATGGAGGGCTTTCACCGTTTGAAAGTAGTCAACTGAGTGGGTCTTTAAGAAGTAGAAATCAACTACTTTAAAACTGAGATAGCCCTCAATAGCACTGCCCATGCTGTCACGGAAGTGTCTGTTGTAAATATAGATGAGCTCTCTACATCTCTAGGATCCTTCTTCAACCCATAGGGCTTTTCTCAAATGGTTTGCTCAACTCCTGCGTCTGCTCTCCTCCATCTTCTCTTGCCTCCTTTTGAAAAAGGTCAAAGGTAATCAAGGAGATGCGGCGAGGAGAGGGAAAGTGGACAAAGATGAGCTTAGTTAAATGAGACTCCTTCTCCACTCGCTCGTCATCAGGCAAATTAAGTTGACTACTTCAAAACGGTCAAAGTCCTCAGTGGTGCTGCCCATACTAATATAAGCTTTGGGCCAAGTTGGCCCTCTATCCAACTCTATGGCATGCTCAGAGCCACATACAACAGCACATTCCGAAAGTATCCTCATCAATCTACACACAATATCCCATAATGATGAAGCAAAAACAGGTTAAGAAAAGATAGCACATTTTTTCAGAATACATTTTTTTAAATATCACATTTACATAAGTATTCAGACCCTTTACTCAGTACTTTGTTGAAGAACCATTGGCAGCGATTACAGCCTTAAGTCTTTTTGGGTATGACGCTACAAGTTTGGCACACCTGTATTTGGGGAGTTTCTACCATTCTTCTCCTCAAGCCTCGTCAGTTTGGATGGGGAGCGTTGCTGCACAGATCTCTTCAGGTCTCTCCAGAGATGTTTGATCGGGTTCAAGTCCAGGCTCTGGCTGGGCCACTCAAGGACATTCAGAGACTTGTCCCGAAGCCACTCCAGCGTTGTCTTGGCTGTGTGCTTAGGGTTGTTGTCCAGTTGGATGGTGAACCTTCTCCCCAATCTGGGGTCCTGAGCTCTCTGGAGTAGCTTTTCATCAAGGATCTCTCTGTATTTTGCTCCGTTCATCTTTGCCTCAATCCTGACTAGTTTCCCAGTCCCTGCCGCCGAAAAACATCCCCACAGCATGATGCGCCACCACCATGCTTCAAAGTAGGGATGGTGCCAGGTTTCCTCCAGACGTGACGCTTGGCATACATGGTTAGCAGATGTTAATGCGAGTTTAGTGAAATGCTTGTGCTTCTAGTTCCTACGGTGCAATAATATCTCACAACAACTACCTAATACACACAAATCTAAGTAAAGGGATGGAATGAGAATATGTACATATAAATATACGGATGAGCAATGACCGAGCGGCATAGGCAAGATCAAATATATGGTATAGAATACAGTATATACATATGAGATGAGTCATGCAAGATATGTAAACATTATTAAAGTGCCATTATTAAAGTGACTAGTGATCCATTTATTAACATGAACAATGATTTCGAGTCTGTATGTAGACAGCAGCCTCTCTGTCAGTGATGGCTGTTTAACAGTCAGATGGCCTTGAAATGTTTTTCAGTCTCTCGGTCCCAACTTTGATGCACCTATACTGACCTCGCCTTCTGAATGGTAGTGGGGTGAACAGGCAGTGGCTCGGGTGGTTGTTGTCCTTGATGATCTTTTGGGCCTTCCTGTAACATCGTGTGCTGTAGGTGTCCTAGATGGCAAGTAGTTTGCCCCCGGTGATGCGTTGTGCAGACCGCACCACCCTCTGGAGAGCCTTGCGGTTGTGGGCGGTGCAGTTGCCGTACCAGGTGGTGATACAAGTTTGAGGCTTTTAGCTGACAATAATTTCTTCAGCCTCCTGAGGTTGAAACGGCACTGTTGCGTCTTCACCACGCTGTGTGGATGGACCATTTCAGTTTATCCGTGATGTGTACGCAGAGGAACTTAAAACGTTCCACCTTCTCCACTGCAGTCCCGTCGATGTGGATAGGGGGATTCTCCCTCTGCCGATCATCTCCTTTGTTTTGTTGACGTTGAGTGAGAGGTTGTTTCTCATGGTCTGAGAGTCTTTAGGTGCCTTTTGGCAAATTCCAAGCAGGCTGGCATGTGCCTTTTACTGAGGAGTGGCTTCTGTCTGGCCTCTCTACCATAAAGGCCTGATTGGTGGAGTGCTGCAGAGATGGTTGTCCTTCTGGAAGGTTCTCCCATCTCCACAGAAGAATTCTAGAGCTTGTCAGAGTGACCATCGGTTTCTTGGTTACCTCCCTAACCAAGGCTCTTGTTCCCCTATTGCTCAGTTTGGCTGGGAGGCCAGCTCTAGGAAGAGTGTTGGTGGTTCCAAACTTCTTCCATTTCAGAATGATGGAGGCCACTGTGTTCTTCGGGACCTTCGAAGCTGCAGAAATGTTTTGGTACCATTCCCCAGATTTGTGCCTCGACACAATCCTGTCTCTGAGCTCTACGGACAACTCCTTCGACCTCATGTCTTGGTTTTTGCTCTGACATGCACTGTCAACTATTGGACAGGAAAATGCCTTTCCAAATCATGTCCAATTAATTGAATCTACCACAGGTGGACTCGTAGAAACCTCTCAAAGATGATCAATGGAAACAGGATGCACCTGATCTCAATTTCAAGTCTCATAGCAAAGGATCTGAATACCTATGTAAATAAGGTATTTCTGTTATTTTTAATACATTTGCAGAAATTTCTAAAAACCTGTTTTTGCTTTGTCATCTGGGGTATTGTGTGTAGATTGCTGAGTAATTATTTTTTAAATCCATTTTAGAATAAGGCCGTAACATAACAAAATGTGGAAAAAGTCAAGGGGTCTGAATACTTTCCGAAGGCACTGTATACGCTGACAATATTTTAACATAACGGAACAGCCTCAACAGAATGTAGAACATGGATAACACGTAGATGTCATTGTCTGTCATTATCTCATACTGTAATCCGTCTATACTGAGCAGAGAATTGACTGATTAAACGTAAATCACAAAACTGAATAAGAGGAAGTAGGAATACAGGTCTGATTGGGTTTCACACTTTCTGAAGAATCAGTTAGCATATTGTGAACATGAACAAAGAACTGACACAAATCCTTCTCACACCTATAAAATACTTTTCTTCATGCTTCCTGGTTATATGAATGTCTTTGACCAACCCCTACTTTTCCATTCAGGGGACTGAAAGAACAGGTTTTCTCTGAAATCACCAGAGAAAACCTGGGTTGTAACTACTGAGGGTTTCTGTGCCTTCCCCTCTGAAAACACCAGAGAAAACCTGGGTTGTAACCACTGAGGGATTCTGTGCCTTCCCCTCTGAAAACAACAGAGAAAACCTGGGTTGTAACCACTGAGGGTTTCTGTGCCTTCCCCTCTGAAAACACCAGAGAAAACCTGGGTTGTAACCACTGAGGGTTTCTGTGCCTTCCCCTCTGAAATCACCAGAGAAAACCTGGGTTGTAACCACTGAGGGTTTCTGTGCCTTCCCCTCTGAAAACACCAGAGAAAACCTGGGTTGTAACCACTGAGGGTTTCTGTGCCTTCCCCTCTGATTACACCAGAGAAAACCTGGGTTGTAACCACTGAGGGTTTCTGTGCCTTCCCCTCTGAAATCACCAGAGAAAACCTGGGTTGTAACCACTGAGGGGATACACACAGGTCATGCTCTGATTCACAAACAAAGCATACAGGGGTTAACAGTATATGACCACAGTGTACTACTGGCTGAGTCCAGCTGGTCCAGTTTTATATATCTGTAGAACAAGCTGGCTTATTATTAGAAATACTCATCATTGATTATGTATAATGAGAGTGTGGTGTTTCTAAAGTAAAGGAATACTTGTTGTTGTTCCAATTTGCATAAAGCAAATTTAATTTAAAAAATAATAGCAGTAATTATACAGTAGACAAGGTTAGTTCCATGATACAGTACATACGAGTACAATGATGAAGAGTCCCTTTTTAAATATGATACATTGTATTTCATCCTAATCATATGCCTCATCATCACAATGTTTTCAAGTTCTTTCACTGGCTGTAAGACATGTCCATATAGATGAACTAGCATCTATAATATGTAGAAACGTAACAAAAACATAAGTTGTCAGGACAGTGCCCTGTATAATCAATAAGGCCTATTTTTTGTCTTCCAAACATGAACGTCAGCCTCTATTTAAGTCTGTAACCACTTGCCTATCAGTTTGTCAACTATCCTACGCAGTGTTTAAGTTCAACCATCCCAGAAACAGCCATTGTTGCAGAGGTTTACTTCAAAAGTGCTTTTAAAAACTAAAATAAAAGTCAACTTGCTAGATTGAGTGAGCTATGAGGGGGGCAGAGTTTATCCTTCATGGTCCTTATGGGAGGCTGTTTTCAGTCAGTTGCATTGAGAAGTTAACCATTTTCAGAAACATTCTTTTAAAAAGGACAGTTTACTTTTTTAAACTGAAAACATCAACAAAAAAGTCAGCTACCCCTTTAAGACGTTTACACTATGCTCCCATGACTGCTGTTGATAGTTTAGATACATAACCACATCAACCAGGAAAGCATTGGGAGAACATAGGAGAGTGAACATGTCTAGACACAATTGGACTAAATATTGAACTTGGCCTAAACATTTTCCACAAAGCAAAAAAAATGTATAAATGGAATGCTGGAACAAGACGCAGGAATTCTCTGTCTGGACAGAAATACTTTCATTCTTGTGGAAGCTATTGTCTTTAAACCTCACATTCTCATTCAACCTCTTCATTCAATTACATTAAGAAAGGGTTTGCAAATGAGAAAACAAAACAGCCAATGGAGGGAAAAAGTGGCTGATTTGTTGACTGGACGGTGTGTTACTCTATAGTAAAGTACTCTAAACTATATTAAGAGGACCTAACAGTGCATTGGTCCATAGCTGTAATGAATCTACACATTGATAAGCAAAAACATAATTTTGTTTCAGCCTTCAGGAATAACATTGTAGTACTGTAGTAGTATAATTGACAGCAGTAAAGGGACAGCACACAAACAAATAAAGTTAACATGAAATGCTTAAGCTGCAGTTAAATTAATGTGGGTAAACTAACCAAAAAATCTCACCTAGAGGGATAGTTCAGTGATTTCACAAGATCATTGACTTATCCCTTAAAGTCAAATAACATATAACACAACCTCAGCAGGTTGACATAGTGATTCTGTAACTATGACACTGCATCAAACTTACTGTAGCCCGTACAAAGGGAAGTTGTGCTTCAGTCAGTGGACACAATGCTAAGGATAGAAACCACACAGTCCAACATGCCCAAATCCTTCAAGACGTTTTTTCTTTCTGAATCTTGCAATTAGGAATTTCGATGATGGTCTGAGGGCATCTCAATACCAAGCACACTTTGTGGGCCATGCAATGCAGTGCAGAGAGGCCGTTGTTCTTTCAGACATGCAATTGTTAGCTACTGTTTCTGCAAACCAATCTAATGATTTCCTACAGGAAGTGGCTTCAGTACCATGAATCTATTACATCATTTACATCGGACCAAAAATGATGAGCAAGCGTTAGAGCATAGCATTTACCCTGGCATGGCATTAGCATGGCATTTACCCTGGCATGGCATTTACCCTGGCATGGCATTAGCATGGCATTTACCCTGGCATGGCATTAGCATGGCATTTACCCTGGCATGGCATAAGCATGGCATTTACCCTGGCATGGCATAAGCATGGCATTTACCCTGGCATGGCATTAGCATGGCATTTACCCTGGCATGGCATTAGCATGGCATTTACCCTAATAAAGAAAAAAATGTGTTGATTTGTTTTACAATTCCATCACTTGAAGTGCTTCATTGGTTATTGACGAACAATAACCACTGTGCACAATTGTTTAGGATCACAGTAAGAATCATATGAGGAGTCAAAAATCATTCTTAAAGAAAGCTGCATACAATTTCACAAAAAGGTCTGTCACACATTCACAACCCTGCCTGTCACACATTCACAACCCTGCCTGTCACACATTCACAACCCTGCCTGTCACACATTCACAACCCTGCCTGTCACACATTCACAACCCTGCCTGTCACACATTCACAACCCTGCCTGTCACACATTCACAACCCTGCCTGTCACACATTCACAACCCTGCCTGTCACACATTCACAACCCTGCCTTCACAACATTCACAACCCTGCCTGTCACACATTCACAACCCTGCCTGTCACACATTCACAACCCTGCCTGTCACACATTCACAACCCTGCCTGTCACACATTCACAACCCTGCCTGTCACACATTCACAACCCTGCCTGTCACACATTCACAACCCTGCCTGTCACACATTCACAACCCTGCCTGTCACACATTCACAACCCTGCCTGTCACAACCCTGCCTGTCACACATTCACAACCCTGCCTGTCACACATTCACAACCCTGCCTGTCACACATTCACAACCCTGCCTGTCACACATTCACAACCCTGCCTGTCACACATTCACAACCCTGCCTGTCACACATTCACAACCCTGCCTGTCACACATTCACAACCCTGCCTGTCACACATTCACAACCCTGCCTGTCACACATTCACAACCCTGCCTGTCACACATTCACAACCCTGCCTGTCACACATTCACAACCCTGCCTGTCACACATTCACAACCCTGCCTGTCACACATTCACAACCCTGTCACACCTGTCACACATTCACAACCCTGCCTGTCACACATTCACAACCCTGCCTGTCACACATTCACAACCCTGCCTGTCACACATTCACAACCCTGCCTGTCACACATTCACAAGTCTGGGTTGTATTATACAGAGTAGACCATCATATCCAGTGGTATCCAGTTGTATACATGGTCTTTAAAAGTCAAAGACAAAAAAGGTGTAACATCTAAGATTTCTTACTTGGTCGGATAGCAGACCCCCCCCCCCCCGAACTCCCTAACCTTGCCTCTGTACTGACCTAAATGTCCAACACACAAACTGATTGAACAGAAGAGAAAGGAGTGGTTGATGGTTAAGACCCAGGCTTGGATCAACAGGTCCAGTCTGGTTGGCGGTCCAATCCCAGCGGGGTTAGAGGGAGCTGGGGTAACACGGCCACATTGAAGACCGGGTGTCCAAGGATTCAAACTCTGCTCCATCACTGCACAGTGTCTGTCTGTGTGTATGTAGATCAAGACCTGATCATAGCTCAGTGGCGCGTCACATAGTCGAGCCCATGTACACAGGTCAGCCACACAGAGTGGAGAGATACACACGACGGATGGACAGACAGAAAGAGAGAGAAACAGAGAGAGATGGAGCTCCTCCTCGCTGTATCTATTTCCTGCTGCAGTGCTGGAACTGGGCGAAGCTGAGGAACACCTGTTCCAAGGAGATCTGGCTCACAGCGTAGTCGTCGATGTTGTACTTCTCTTTGGCTGCCTCCAGGGTGCCAAACACCTTGGGGAGGATGGGGGGATGAAGAGAGGGGATAGAAAGAGGGAAATCAGAGGGTGAGTCAGTGCTTATCCTGAAATCAAAAGCTGAATCTGACAACGGCAATAGTGTGGAGTAGTCAGATACAAATCAAAGACAAATACGTCATTACACTCTTTCTCCACTAGATGGGGCTATTACAGTCTAAAAGACAGGCTGCCTGACAGGTTTGGTCTCCATTAGACGGTGCTCTTACAGTCTAAAAGACAGGCTGCCTGACAGGTTTGGTCTCCATTAGACGGTGCTCTTACAGTCTAAAAGACGGGTTAGGTCTCCACTAGATGGGGCTATTACAGTCTCTGCCTGACAGGTTTGGTCTCCATTAGACGGTGCTCTTACAGTCTAAAAGACGGGTTAGGTCTCCACTAGATGGGGCTATTACAGTCTAAAAGACAGGCTGCCTGACAGGTTTGGTCTCCATTAGATGGTGCTCTTACAGTCTAAAATACAGGTTGGTTGACAGGTTAGGTCTCCATTAGATGGTGCTCTTACAGTCTAAAATACAGGCTGCCTGACAGGTTTGGTCTCCATTAGACGGTGCTCTTACAGTCTAAAAGACAGGTTAGGTCTGCACAAGATAGTGCTCTTACAGTCTAAAAGACAGGTTAGGTCTCCACTAGACGGTGCACTTACAGTCTAAAAGACAGGTTGGCTGACAGGTTAGGTCTCCACTAGATGGTGCTCTTACAGTCTAAAAGACAGGTTAGGTCTCCACTAGATAGTGCTCTTACAGTCTAAAAGACAGGTAGGTCTGCACAAGATAGTGCTCTTACAGTCTAAAAGACAGGCTGCCTGACAGGTTTGGTCTCCATTAGACGGTGCTCTTACAGTCTAAAAGACGGGTTAGGTCTCCACTAGATAGTTCTCTTACAGTCTAAAAGACAGGTTAGGTCTCCACTAGATAGTGCTCTTACAGTCTAAAAGACAGGTTAGGTCTCCACTAGATGGTGCTCTTACAGTCTAAAAGACAGGTTAGGTCTCCACTAGATGGTGCTCTTACAGTCTAAAAGACAGGTTAGGTCTCCACTAGATGGTGCTCTTACAGTCTAAAAGACAGGTTGGCTGACAGGTTAAGGCCAAGGAGAAGGGTTAGGGAGTGAATAGGGACCGGCTGAGAAAGAGAGATTGTTACCTGTGCCCAGGTAAGAGTCTTGTCAGTTAAGTGGTAGTGCACCATGCCCTGGTGTTCATCTGTTAGTAGACTTCCTGTGGAGAGAAGGAAGTGATGTCATGTTAGACCAACCCCCTAAACCAGGTATTCCCAAACTGGGGTAGGTGTAGCCTCGTTTCACTGCCAAAAATAAAATTAAACCATTTAGTGCTTATCTAAACAAAAACACAATGTCAAATACAGGTAGCCTAGTCAAATAATTAACATCCAATCACATTAACCGTTACTCTCTCGCGGGAAACCTTCCCTCTTACGCAGACATTTAGAAACGAAACATGAGGAAATGTGAAAAATCAGCCACAGGGGTATTTTGAGCTAGAATAGACGACTTTTGCGTATTAGTACATGTATAAAAGCAACTGATACCATTAATAAGAAGGGGCTTGAAGCGTCTTATATGGTGAGCTACCGAGTGGATAGGACAGGCAAGCCCCAGACTATTGTAGAGGACTTCCTGCTGCCGTGGATATGGCTGGGACAATGCGCTGGTTATCAAGGGGCAAAGTATTGACACTTTTTTAAATTGAGAGACGAGCTTAAAGTTTTCTTTACTGACCATAATAATCACTTGTCTGACTGCTTGCATGATGAAGAGTTTCTCACACGACTGGCCTATCTGGGTGATGTTTCTTCTCGCCTGAATCATCTGAATCTAGGATTTACAGGGACTCTCTGCAACTATCAATTTGCGGGACAAAATTGAGTCTATGATTAAGAAGTTGGAGCTGTTCTCTGTCTGCATTAACGAGGACAACACACAGGTCTTTGCATTAACAAGGACAACACACAGGTCTTTGCATTAACAAGGACAACACACAGGTCTTTGCATTAACAAGGACAACACACAGGTCTTTGCATTAACAAGGACAACACACAGGTCTTTGCATTAACAAGGACAACACACAGGTCTTTGCATTAACAAGGACAACACACAGGTCTTTGCATTAACAAGGACAACACACAGGTCTTTCCATTAACAAGGACAACACACAGGTCTTTGCATTAACAAGGACAACACACAGGTCTTTCCATTAACAAGGACAACACACAGGTCTTTGCATTAACAAGGACAACACACAGGTCTTTGCATTAACAAGGACAACACACAGGTCTTTGCATTAACAAGGACAACACACAGGTCTTTCCATTAACAAGGACAACACACAGGTCTTTGCATTAACAAGTCTTTCCATTAACAAGGACAACACACAGGTCTTTCCATTAACAAGGACAACACACAGGTCTTTCCATTAACAAGGACAACACACAGGTCTTTGCATTAACAAGGACAACAACACATTAACAAGGGTCTTTCCATTAACAAGGACAACACACAGGTCTTTGCATTAACAAGGACAACACACAGGTCTTTCCATTAACAAGGACAACACACAGGTCTTTGCATTAACAAGGACAACACACAGGTCTTTGCATTAACAAGGACAACACACAGGTCTTTCCATTAACAAGGACAACACACAGGTCTTTCCATTAACAAGGACAACACACAGGTCTTTCCATTAACAAGGACAACACACAGGTCTTTCCATTAACAAGGACAACACACAGGTCTTTGCATTAACAAGGACAACACACAGGTCTTTGCATTAACAAGGACAACACACAGGTCTTTCCATTAACAAGGACAACACACAGGTCTTTGCATTAACAAGGACAACACACAGGTCTTTCCATTAACAAGGACAACACACAGGTCTTTGCATTAACAAGGACAACACACAGGTCTTTCCATTAACAAGGACAACACACAGGTCTTTGCATTAACAAGGACAACACACAGGTCTTTGCATTAACAAGGACAACACACAGGTCTTTCCCATCATCGTATGATTTTTGGTTTGCAAATTAACTCAAGCTTACGGACAATGTCAAATGTGATATAGCGAAGCACCTGAGTGAGTTGGGTTCGCAATTACGCAGATACTTTCCCGAAACGGACGACACAAACAACTGGATTCGTTATCCCTTCATGCCCTTCCTCGAGTCCACTTACAGATATCTGAACAAGAGAGCCTCATAGAAATTCAAACAAGCGGTTCTGTGAACATGTCATTTAAACAGAAGCCACAGACAGATTTCTGGATTGGGCTGCACTCAGAGTATCCTGCCTTGGCAAATCGTGTTGTTAAGACACCGATGTCCTTTGCAAACATGTACCTATGTGAGAGTGGATTCTCAGCCCTCACTAGAATGAAAACTAAATACAGGCACAGACTGTGTGTGGAAAATTATTTAAGGCTGACTCTCTCTAATATAACCCAACAGTGCAGAGTTATGTGCATCATTCAAACACACCCTTCTCATTAACCTGTGGTGAGTTATTCACTATTTTTGATGAACAAAAAATATTTTATATATAAGATAGTTAAATAAAGAGCACAATGATTGATTATTATTATATTATTATTTGTTCTCTGGTCCTATAAGAGTTATTTGCCACTTTCCACGAGCCGGTTGTGACAAAAACTCACACTCATTCTTATGTTTAGTAAATGTATCGTATGGTGTGTGTGTGGCAGGCTTATTACAATGATGGAAGAAAAACATTTGAGAGTGTGCTGACCCTGGTGCTAAACAGCTGGAGGTTGACTGTTTGAAGGGGTATGGGACTGTAAAAAGTTTAGGAACCACACTGCCCTAAACCATTGGCAGTCATACATCTTGGATCATCTTTCAACCAGCCTCAGGGGGTGGGGTGCATGCACCTGTGTCTGTGTGCATACGTACGCGTGAGTGTTTGTGCATGTCTGTGTGTGTGCATGTCTGTGTGTGTGTGTGTGTGTGTGTGTACACTACGTGCACCTGTATAAGTTTGTTTGTGTGTGCACCCGTGTATGTTCATGAGTCTGACTCAGAGTGTGTGTGTGTGTCTCTCTGACCTGGGAAGGTGCTCTCAATGAAGTCCTTGAAGAGTTGCAGGTCGCTATCCTCCACCTCCTTGTGCACTCGTATTTTAGCCAGTAGTGTGTAGCCGCTGCCAAACTTACTCTTCAGGTGCTGGGGACTGCCCAGACACTTAAACTGACCGTTCACCATCACAGCCAGCCGGGTACACAGGGCCTCGCATTCCTCCATACTACAGCAGAGAGAGAGAAGGGGAAGAAGAGAGGAACAAAAGAGGAGAGGGAGAAAGATAAACCCACGACAACATCTATTTTATTCTCTGAGTCACTCTGTTCCTTCCTGTGACACAGTAATGACTGTACTAGAAGGTGGAAGATGATGATGATGGCGATAAAGAGGATGGTGTGTGTGTGTGCTCACCTGTGAGAGGTGATGATGATGGCCTTTCCAGACTCTCGGGTGCGCGTCACAGCGTCCCACAGCAGTCGCCTAGCAACCGGGTCCATGCCAGTGGATGGCTCGTCCAGGAAGATGACCGGGGGTCCACCAATCAGAGCCACAGCCGCACTCAGCTTCCTCTTATTGCCCCCACTGGAGAGAGAGAGAGTGAAAGGGGGGAGGGGAGGGGGGTTACGAAGTGATTTGAGGGAGAAGGGATTGGGGGGCAAGAGGGAGGAAGGAAGGAAGGAAGGAGGAAAGGCAGTGTGTTTGTACTCAGTAATATCTTGACATTCATGAGCTGTCTCTAGAGAGAGAAGGAGTAGTGTACACTATAGAACAAGATATGTCTCTAGAGAGAGAAGGAGGAGTATGCACTATAGGACAAGATACAGTGGGGCAAAAAAGTATTTAGTCAGCCACCAATTCTGCAAGTTCTCCCACTTAAAAAGATGAGGCCTGTAATTTTCAGACAAAATGAGAGAAAAAAAAAAAACAGAAAATCACATTGTAGGATTTTTTTATGAATTTATTTGCAAATTATCTCAATACTTTGTTATATACCCTTTGTTGGCAATGACAGAGGTCAAACGTTTTCTGTAAGTCTTCACAATGGTTTTCACACACTGTTGCTGGTATTTTGGCCCATTCCTCCATGCAGATCTCCTCTAGAGCAGTGATGTTTTGGGGCTGTTGCTGGGCAACACAGACTTTCAACTCCCTCCAAAGATTTTCTATGGGGTTGAGATCTAGAGACTGGCTAGGCCAATCCAGGACCTTGAAATGCTTCTTACGAAGCCACTCCTTCATTGCCCGGGTGGTGTGTTTGGGATCATTGTCATGCTGAAAGACCCAGCCACGTTTCATCTTCAATGCCCTTGCTGATGGAAGGAGGTTTTCACTCAAAATCTCATGATACATGACCCCATTCATTCTTTCCTTTACACGGATGAGTTGTCCTGGTCCCTTTGCAGAAAAACAGCCCCAAAGCATGATGTTTCCACCCCCATGCTTCACAGTAGGTATGGTTGGATGCAACTCGGCATTCTTTGTCCTCCAAACACGACGAGTTGAGTTTTTACCAAAAAGTCCTATTTTGGTTTCATCTGACCATATGACATTCTCCCAATCTTCTTCTGGATCATCCAAATGCTCTCTAGCAAACTTCAGACGGGCCTGGACATGTACTGGCTTAAGCAGGGGGACATGTCTGGCACTGCAGGATTTGAGTCCCTGGCAGCGTAGTATGTTACTGATGGTAGGCTTTGTTACTTTGGTCCCAGCTCTCTGCAGGTCATTCACTAGGTCCCCCCAAGTGGTTCTGGGATTTTTGCTCACCGTACTTGTGATCATTTTGATCCCACGGGGTGAGATCTTGCATGGAGCCCCAGATCGAGGGAGATTATCAGTGGTCTTGTATGTCTTCCATTTCCTAATAATTACTCGCACAGTTGATTTCTTCAAACCTATTGCAGATTCAGTCTTCCCAGCCTGGTGCAGGTCTACAATTTTGTTTCTGGTGTCCTTTGACAGCTCTTTGGTCTTGGCCATAGTGGAGTTTGGAGTGTGACTATTTGAGGTTGTGGACAGGTGTCTTTTATACTGATAACAAGTTCAAACATGTGCCATTAATACAGGTAACGAGTGAAGGACAGAGGAGCCTTTTTTAGTTACAGGTCGGTCTGTGAGAGCCAGAAATCTTGCTTGTTTGTAGGTGACTAAATACTTATTTTCCACCATCATTTGCAAATAAATTCATAAAAAATCCTACAATGTGATTTTCTGGATTTTTTTCTTCTCATTTTGTCTGAAAATTACAGGCCTCTCATATTTTTAAGTGGGAGAACTTGCACAATTTGCAGCTGACTACATATTTTTTGCCCCACTGCATGTCTCTAGAGAGAGAAGGAGTAGTGTACACTATAGGACAAGATATGTCTCTAGAGAGAGAAGGAGTAGTGTACACTATAGGACAAGATATGTCTCTAGAGAGAGAAGGAGTAGTGTACACTATAGGACAAGATATGTCTCTAGAGAGAGAAGGAGTAGTGTACACTATAGGACAAGATATGTCTCTAGAGAGAGAAGGAGTAGTGTACACTATAGGACAAGATATGTCTCTAGAGAGAGAAGGAGTAGTGTACACTATAGGACAAGATATGTCTCTAGAGAGAAGGAGTAGTGTACACTATAGGACAAGATATGTCTCTAGAGAGAAGGAGTAGTGTACACTATAGGACAAGGTATGTCTCTAGAGAGAAGGAGCACAACAAAAATAGCAAGAGCTCTGTGACCTGCAAGTGCCCTACAAACACACCAGATTATCGATTTTGTATGTGTTAGACCCCACCCCCACAAAAGTACAAAGGGAAAGAACACAATGATTCATCCAGTTCCACACACACACTGTCCCCCACTCCCCAACCAACACACCCACACACTGTACCCCACTCCCCAACCAACACACCAACACACTGTCCCCCACTCCCCAACCAACACACCCACACACTGTCCCCCACTCCCCAACCACACACACACACCCCCCCACTCCCAAACCAACCACACACACCCACTCCACTGTCCCCCACTCCCCCAAACCAACACACACACACCACTGTCCCCCACTCCCAAACCAACACACCCACACCTGTCCCCACACCACTCCCCAAACCCCAACACACTGTCCCCCAAACTAACACACACCGTCCCCCACTCCCAAACCAACACACCGTCCCCCACTCCCAAACCAACACACACGTCCCCCACTCCCAAACCAACACACCCACACACTGTCCCCCACCCCACTCCACACACACACACACACACACACACACACACACACACACACACACCACACACACACACACACACTGTCCCCCACCCCCAAACCAACACACTGTACACTGTCCCCCACCCCAACACCCCCACCCACTGTCCCCCACCCCAACACCCCCCCCACTGTCCCCCACCCCAACACACCCCCCACTGTCCCCCACCCCAACACACACACACACACACACACACACACACACACACACACACACACACACACACACACACACACACACCACACACCAACACACTACACACACACAGTCCCCCACCCCAAAACCCCACCCACTGTCCCCCACCCCACCCCAACACCCCCACCCACTGTCACCCCACCCCAACACCCCAACCCACTGTCCCCCACCCCAACCCCACCACTGTCCCCCACCCCACACACACACACACACACACTGTCCCCCACCCCCAAACACACTGTCCCCCACCCCCAAACCAACACAAACACACAGCCCCTCCCCCTCACTGCTTACCTGTAGCTGCGGCACAGTTTGTCAGCATGGGGCTCCAGTAGTAAGGACCGTAGCACGTTCTCCACGCAGCCTGACACGTATTTCTCGGGTATCCCCCGGAGCCTAGCATACATGCTCAGCGTTTCTCTTCCTGTCATGTGATCCAGGACAGCGTCGAACTGCGGGCAATAGCCAATCCGCTGCTGTACCTACGACACACGGGAGAGAGGGTGGTGTCATGCAAGGTGATTTTGTTTCACAGTATATTAGAACTGGTTGGTGTTCAGGAGGCACAAAGTGTAAGAAAACAATCCCTAATTAAGAAGGTCCTATCTGTACGCATTCAATAAGAAATGCTCGTTTTTGTTTTCTGTTGCAAAATGCTTTGTTACGGTGTGCCCTAATTAACTTTTAAGTAAGGGCAGCAGGTAGCTTAGAGGTTTGAGTATACCCGAGCCGACAAGGTGAAAAATCTGCCGATGTGCCCTCGAGCAAGGTAGTTAACCTTAATTTGCTCCAGGGATGCCGTACTACTATGGATGACCCTGTCAAACAACACATTTCACTGCACCTATCCTGTGTATGTGACATTTAAAAAAAAGGTTTATTTGAAAAACAATGAAATGTTTTCCTCTCTCTCTCCAACCTTCTTGACATCCCTCAGAATGCTGTAGCCGTCAATGTAGGCATCGCCAGAGGTGACAGTCTCGTCCCCGGTGAGCATCTTGAAGGTGGTGGTCTTCCCTGCTCCATTGAAACCCAGCAGGCCAAAACACTCTCCTTTCCCCACTGCTAGAGAGAGTCTGTCTACCGCCAGTACTGTTTCTCCACTGCTGTATACCTGGAGGGAGGGAGGGAGATCACTGCTGTAGAACTGGAGGGAGGGAGGGAGATCACTGCTGTAGAACTGGAGGGAGGGAGGGAGGGAGGGCACTGCTGTAGAACTTGAGGGAGGGAGGGAGGGCACTGCTGTAGAACTTGAGGGAGGGAGGGATGGAGATTACTGCTGTAGAACTGGAGGGAGGGAGGGAAGGAAATCACTGCTGTAGAACTGGAGGGAGGGAGGGAAGGAGATCACTGCTGTAGAACTGGAGGGAGGGAGGGAGGGAGATCACTGCTGTAGAACTGGAGGGAGGGAGGAGACTGCTGGAACTGGAGGGAGGGAGATCACTGCTGTAGAACTGGAGGGAGGGAGATCACTGCTGTGTGCCTAGAGGGGAGGGAGGGAGGGAGATCACTGCTGTGTGCCTAGGAGGGAGGGAGGGGGAGGGAGGGAGATCACTGCTGTAGAACTGGAGGGAGGGGGAGGGAGATCACTGCTGTGTGCCTAGAGGGAGGGAGATCACTGCTGTGTGCCTAGAGGGAGGGAGGGAGGGAGATCACTGCTGTGTGCCTAGAGGGAGGGAGGGAGATCACTGCTGTGTGCCTAGAGGGAGGGAGGGAGATCACTGCTGTGTGCCTAGAGGGAGGGAGGGAGGGAGGGAGATCACTGCTGTGTGCCTAGAGGGAGGGAGGGAGGGAGATCACTGCTGTGTGCCTAGAGGGAGGGAGGGAGGGAGATCACTGCTGTGTGCCTAGAGGGAGGGAGGGAGGGAGATCACTGCTGTGTGCCTAGAGGGAGGGAGGGAGATCACTGCTGTGTGCCTAGAGGGAGGGAGATCACTGCTGTGTGCCTAGAGGGAGGGAGGGAGATCACTGCTGTGTGCCTAGAGGGAGGGAGGGAGGGAGATCACTGCTGTGTGCCTAGAGGGAGGGAGGGAGGGAGATCACTGCTGTGTGCCTAGAGGGAGGGAGGGAGGGAGATCACTGCTGTGTGCCTAGAGGGAGGGAGGGAGATCACTGCTGTGTGCCTAGAGGGAGGGAGGGAGGGAGGGAGGGAGGCAGGCAGGCAGGCAGGCAGGCAGGCAGGCAGGCAGGCAGGCAGGCAGGCAGGCAGGCAGGCAGGCAGGCAGGCAGGCAGGCAGGCAGGCAGGCAGGCAGGCAGGCAGGCAGGCCCTCACCACTATTGGATGCCTCTGGGAGGGAGACCAGACTAACAGACAGATTGCTGTACCTTGCTGAGGTCCTGCAGAATGAGTGGGCTCCCCACCATAGATTCTACTATGGGCTGACACTCCAGAACCCTCTTCCTCTCCTCCGCTACGTCCCTGTCCTCCGGCAGTAGGGCCGCATCCCCCATCAGAGGCAACTAGGAGACATACCGACTGTCATTATCGATGAGATCTTTTTATACTATTGGCATAATACAGCTGTAAGAAATGACAGCGGGGCACAGTAATGTTGAATTTTGACATGTACCCAACCACACCAACATTTTACCAGTTTTTCAGAAATCTGAAATTCTTAAAAGAGGAGTATAATTTGCTCTTGACAACAGCCCTATATAAACAAATGGGGCATGAGTTTAATCTCACTCAGGGCTTCAGGTGGGCACATTTTCTGAAAACTCCGCTCACCCGGGGCATGAGGCAGCACCCTATAGTCAACTCTCTGGCCCCTCCCCTTCTAACCTGTTTACGTCTGCTGGCGAGGTGGGTGAGGAAGCGGCGGAGGGTTTTGACACACTGCATCTCGATGATGAAGAGGAGGGTGATGAAGACTACACCCTGCAGGGACAGGGCCACCAGGAAACGCCCCACCCCCGGCTCCGACATGGAGAAGTAGTTCTCCTGGTACGTGATGTCTGGAAGAGGGAGGAGCAACAAGACCAATCAGTGCTACGAAAGGTTAACTAGAAAATAGCATGACAGGCTCTTCATCATCCTCTTTACCATAGTCAGAATCATTCTCATCAACATTATTGTGATCACAATATTACTACCATTACATATCATGTAACACAGTGGTATTGAAACTTTTTCAGCAGAGACCCCTTTATTGTTCCCCAGCATTTCAGGATACCCATTTTCTTATTTTTTTATTCTGGCGACCCCAACCTAAACATCATCTTTTTCAAATTATCTTTCTCAATAACATTTGTATATTGTCCCATAAAATAATCCTCTACATTTTTGGTCCCCACCCCCCTCCCAAAGAAGCTACGAATACAATAGGTATTCCTACTGAACTATGGACACTGTGCTACAGCTCCGGCTGCTGTTTCCCTGCTGTAGGAGAACACCGTACACTACTCACTGAAGGCACGGCAGAAGGCCATGGTCACGGGGTTGGGGGTGCAGAAGGTGATGAACTGGTAGTTCTGGTAGAACTGGCTGAAGGACATGCCCAGGCAGTAGTTAGGGAAGAGCAGGAACACCTTGTCCAGGTTACGAGACAGGTCCTGTAGATATAGCTCTGGGAGGGGGAGAGGAGGAGAAACAGGAGGAGGAGGAGAGAAGGGGAAACAGGAGGAGGAGAGGATGGGAAGGAGAGGAGAGAAGGGGAAACAGGAGGAGGTGAGGATGGGAAGGAGAGGAGAGAAGGGGAAACAGGAGGAGGATGGGAAGGAGAGGAGAGAAGGGGAGGAGGAGGTGAGGAGAAACAGGAGGAGGTGAGGAGGGGAAACAGGAGGAGGTGAGGATGGGAAGGAGAGAAGGGGAAACAGGAGGAGGTGAGGATGGGAAGGAGAGGAGAGAAGGGGAAACAGGAGGAGGTGAGGATGGGAAGGAGAGGAGAGAAGGGGAAACAGGAGGAGGTGAGGAGAAACAGGAGGAGGAGGAGAGAAGGGGAAACAGGAGGAGGTGAGGATGGGAAGGAGAGGAGAGAAGGGGAAACAGGAGGAGGTGAGGATGGGAAGGAGAGGAGAGAAGGGGAAACAGGAGGAGGTGAGGATGGGAAGGAGAGAAGGGGAAACAGGAGGAGGTGAGGATGGGAAGGAGAGAAGGGGAAACAGGAGGAGGTGAGGATGGGAAGGAGAGGAGAGAAGGGGAAACAGGAGGAGGTGAGGATGGGAAGGAGAGGAGAGAAGGGGAAACAGGAGGAGGTGAGGATGGGAAGGAGAGGAGAGAAGGGGAAACAGGAGGAGGTGAGGATGGGAAGGAGAGGAGAGAAGGGGAAACAGGAGGAGGTGAGGATGGGAAGGAGAGGAGAGAAGGGGAAACAGGAGGAGGTGAGGATGGGAAGGAGAGGGAGAGGGGAAACAGGAGAGGAGAGGAAACAGGAGGAGGTGAGGGTGGGAAGGAGAGGAGAGAAGGGGAAACAGGAGGAGGTGAGGGTGGGAAGGAGAGGAGAGAAGGGGAAACAGGAGAAGGAGAGGAGGGGAAGGAGAGGAGAGGAAACAGGAGGAGGAGGAGAGAAGGGGAAACAGGAGGAGGAGAGGAGGGGAAGGAGAGGAGAGGAAACAGGAGGAGGAGGAGAGAAGGGGAAACAGGAGGAGGAGAGGATGGGAAGGAGAGGAGAGAAGGGGAAACAGGAGGAGGAGAGGAGGGGAAGGAGAGGAGAGGAAACAGGAGGAGGAGAGGAGGGGAAGGAGAGGAGAGGAAACAGGAGGAGGAGAGGAGGGGAAGGAGAGGAGAGGAAACAGGAGGAGGAGGAGAGAAGGGGAAACAGGAGGAGGAGATGATGGGAAGGAGAGGAGAGAAGGGGAAACAGGAGGAGGAGAGGATGGGAAGGAGAGAAGGGGAAACAGGAGAAGGAGAGGAGGGGAAGGAGAGAAGGGGAAACAGGAGGAGGAGAGGATGGGAAGGAGAGAAGGGGAAACAGGAGAAGGAGAGGAGAGAAGGGGAAACAGGAGGAGGAGAGGATGGGAAGGAGAGAAGGGGAAACAGGAGAAGGAGAGGAGGGGAAGGAGAGGAGAGGGGAAGGAGAGGAGAGGAAACAGGAGGAGGAGGAGAGAAGGGGAAACAGGAGGAGGAGAGGAGGGGAAGGAGAGAAGGGGAAACAGGAGGAGGAGGAGAGAAGGGGAAACAGGAGGAGGAGAGGATGGAAAGGAGGAGAGGAGAGAAGGGGAAACAGGAGGAGGAGGAGAGAAGGGGAAACAGGAGGAGGAGAGGAGAGAAAGGAGGAGAGGAAATGAGATGAGAGAATCAAGGGAAATTCATCAAATGTATTTCCACAGCATATTTTGCCAGCCTAATCCCCAGTTCTGAAGCAAATAAGTGCACCAGTGTGCAGTAGGGGGTCGTTCTTTTTCCTAGCAGAGAAACAGGCTCTAAATCGCCAAATCTTAATGATTCCCCATGTAGTTAGAAGTGTAATCTGAGCTGCCAACAGGTCCAGTGTTCCAGTACACCTAAGGGCTTTTCACACCTCAGAACCAAACTGGGCCAAGCTATACTGGCTATGCATCCCCACAGTTGCTGGACCATCCTGAAAATATCAGAGCCGGCACAGTTTGGTTTGGGTCGGCACGATGGTGCGAAATGCTAGTATCCTGGCCCTGGCTCTCACCTGGGATGGTCATGATGGTGACGGTGAGGAAGGTGGCGGTGCCGCTGATGATGTTGAAGATGGTGAGGCGGGTGTAGGCGGTGGCAGCGGTGGAGAACAGGAAGCTGAGCAGGTACATGAGGGGGATGACGGCCCAGCCATATAGCAGCAGGAGTAATAACACGTCAACCAGGTGGTTGTCTGCTACGAAGGCCTTGACCCCAAACGCCCGGAACACCACCTGTTGGGAGGGAGTGAAACACTGTTTCGATAGCAGCTAGTTTTCAGTTCTACCCTCCCCACTCACACCATTAACAGACAGTCCTAGAAAAATTATTGCTTCAGAAATTGCTCTTGCTAAGAAACTTATTTAGTTTCTTTTTGACCATTTTCATTGTAAACAATCACAGTAAGGTACTTAATTGTTACCCAGAAATGATTTGATATTAAAATAAAAAACAGCTGCATTGGGACTTTAAGTAAATCCAGATGGTATACTGACCAGCATGAGCATGCAGGGCAGGAAGAAGTTGACCAGGTCCCAGAGCAGTGCAGAGAACCAGAAGTTGGAGAGGTAGACGCCGCTGACCTGCTGTACGTGCTTGGACTTGAGTGAACGCTCTGTGACCAGGAGCAGGGCGAAGGTACTGGACAGGGATGCCATGCCATACATCAGGTTGATGGCGATGGCAAAGCCCGTCTGACCTCTGTGTCGAGGAGGAAAGTAGTGAGAGGGAGGGAGGGGGGTTACTATTTATTATTTAAACAGTCCCTTTAAACTTTCCATGCAAAAAAGCCATTTTAATTGAATTGAGATAGCGAGACGGAAGAGAGAGAGAGTGAGCGAGACGGAAGAGAGAGAGAGTGAGCGAGACGGAAGAGAGAGAGAGTGAGCGAGACGGAAGAGAGAGAGCGAGCGAGACGGAAGAGAGAGAGTGTGAGCGAGCGAGAGAGAGAGAGAGAGCGAGACGGAAGAGAGAGCGAGACGGAAAGAGAGAGAGAGAGAGAGACGGAGAGAGAGAGAGAGCGAGACGGAAGAGAGAGAGAGAGAGCGAGAGAAGAGAGACAGAGAGAGAGAGAGCGAGACGCGAGACGGAAGAGAGAGCGAGACGGAAGAGAGAGCGCGAGACGGAAGAGAGACGAGAGCGAGACGGAGAGAGACGAGAGAGAGCGAGACGGAAGAGAGAGAGAGAGAGACGGAAGAGAGACGAGAGAGAGCGAGACGGAAGAGAGACGAGAGAGAGCGAGACGAGACGAGAGAGAGCGAGACGGAAGAGACGAGAGAGAGCGAGACGGAAGAGAGACGAGAGAGAGCGAGACGGAAGAGAGACGAGAGAGAGACGGAGAGAGACGGAAGAGCGCGAGACGGAAGAGAGACGAGACGAGAGAGAGCGAGACGGAAGAGAGACGAGAGAGAGAGAGAGAGAGACGAGAGAGAGACGGGAGACGAGAGAGAGCGAGACGGAAGAGAGACGAGAGAGAGCGAGACGGAAGAGAGAGAGAGACGAGACGGAAAGAGAGAGAGAGAGCGCGAGACGGAAGAGAGACGAGACGAGAAGAGAGAGAGAGACGGAAGAGAGAGCGAGACGGAGAGAGACGAGAGAGAGCGAGACGGAAGAGAGACGAGAGAGAGCGCGAGACGGAAGAGAGACGAGAGAGAGCGCGAGACGGAAGAGAGACGAGAGAGAGCGCGAGACGGAAGAGAGACGAGAGAGAGCGCGAGACGGAAGAGAGACGAGAGAGAGCGCGAGACGGAAGAGAGACGAGAGAGAGCGAGACGGAGAGAGACGAGAGAGAGAGAGAGCGGAGAGAGACGAGAGAGAGCGAGACGAGACGAGAGAGAGACGGAAGAGAGACGAGAGAGACGAGACGGAGAGAGACGAGAGAGAGCGAGACGGAAGAGAGACGAGAGAGAGCGAGACGAGAGAGACGAGAGAGCGAGACGAGACGAGAGAGAGCGAGACGAAGAGAGAGAGAGAGCGAGACGGAAGAGAGACGAGAGAGAGAGACGGAAGAGACGGAAGAGAGACGACGGAAGAGAGAGACGGAGACGGAGAGACGAGAGAGAGACGGAAGAGAGAGAGAGCGAGACGGAAGAGAGACGAGAGAGCGAGACGGAAGAGAGACGAGAGAGAGCGAGACGGAAGAGAGAGAGAGACGGAAGAGAGACGAGAGAGAGCGAGACGGAAGAGAGACGAGAGAGAGCGAGACGGAAGAGAGACGAGAGAGAGCGAGACGGAAGAGAGAGAGAGAGCGAGACGGAAGAGAGAGAGAGAGAGAGAGACGGAAGACGGAGAGAGAGAGAGAGAGACGGAGAGAGAAGAGAGAGACGGAAGAGACGAGCGAGACGGAAGAGAGAGAGAGACGGAAGAGACGAGAGAGCGAGACGGAGAGAGACGAGAGAGAGCGAGACGGAAGAGAGACGAGAGAGAGCGAGACGGAAGAGAGACGAGAGAGAGCGAGACGGAAGAGAGACGAGAGAGAGCGAGACGGAAGAGACGAGAGAGAGCGAGACGGAAGAGAGACGAGAGAGAGCGAGACGGAAGAGAGACGAGAGAGAGCGAGACGGAAGAGAGACGAGAGAGAGCGAGACGGAAGAGAGACGAGAGAGAGCGAGACGGAAGAGAGACGAGAGAGAGCGAGACGGAAGAGAGACGAGAGAGAGCGAGACGGAAGAGAGACGAGAGAGAGCGAGACGGAAGAGAGACGAGAGAGAGCGAGACGGAAGAGAGAGAGAGAGCGAGAGAGAGACGAGAGAGAGCGAGACGGAAGAGAGACGAGAGAGAGCGAGACGGAAGAGAGACGAGAGAGAGCGAGACGGAAGAGAGACGAGAGAGAGCGAGACGGAAGAGAGACGAGAGAGAGCGAGACGGAAGAGAGAGACGAGAGAGAGCGAGACGGAAGAGAGACGAGAGAGAGCGAGACGGAAGAGAGAGAGAGAGAGCGAGACGGAAGAGAGACGAGAGAGAGCGAGACGGAAGAGAGACGAGAGAGAGCGAGACGGAAGAGAGACGAGAGAGAGAGACGGAAGAGAGACGAGAGAGAGAGAGACGAGAGAGAGACGGAAGAGAGACGAGAGAGAGCGAGACGAGAGCGGAAGAGAGACGAGAGAGAGCGAGACGGAAGAGAGACGAGAGAGAGACGGAAGAGAGACGAGAGAGAGACGGAGAGACGAGAGAGAGCGAGACGGAAGAGAGACGAGAGAGAGCGAGACGGAAGAGAGACGAGAGAAGAGAGACGAGACGGAAGAGACGAGAGAGAGCGAGACGGAAGAGAGACGAGAGAGAGCGAGACGGAAGAGAGACGAGAGAGAGCGAGAGACGAGAGAGAGCGAGAGAGAGACGAGAGAGAGCGAGACGGAAGAGAGACGAGAGAGAGAGACGGAAGAGAGAGAGCGAGACGGAAGAGAGACGAGAGAGAGCGAGACGGAAGAGAGACGAGAGAGCGAGACGAGACGAGAGAGAGCGAGACGGAAGAGAGACGAGAGAGAGCGAGACGGAAGAGAGACGAGAGAGAGCGAGACGGAAGAGAGACGAGAGAGAGAGCGGAAGAGACGAGAGAGAGCGAGACGGAAGAGACGACGAGAGAGCGAGACGGAAGAGAGAGAGAGCGAGACGGAGAGAGACGAGAGCGAGAGAGAGACGAGAGAGAGCGAGACGGAAGAGAGACGAGAGAGAGCGAGACGGAGAGAGCGAGACGGAGAGAGAGAGAGAGACGGAAGAGAGACGAGAGAGACGAGACGGAAGAGAGACGAGAGAGAGCGAGACGGAAGAGAGACGGAGAGAGCGAGACGGAAGAGAGACGAGAGAGAGCGAGACGGAAGAGAGACGAGAGAGAGCGAGACGGAAGAGAGACGAGAGAGAGCGAGACGGAAGAGAGCGAGACGGAAGAGAGACGAGAGAGAGCGAGACGGAGAGACGAGAGAGAGCGAGACGGAAGAGAGACGAGAGAGAGAGACGGAAGAGAGACGAGAGAGAGAGACGGAAGAGACGAGAGAGAGACGGAAGAGAGACGAGAGAGAGCGAGACGGAAGAGAGACGAGAGAGAGCGAGACGGAAGAGAGCGAGACGGAAGAGAGACGAGAGAGACGAGAGAGAGCGAGACGGAAGAGAGACGAGAGAGAGCGAGACGGAAGAGAGACGAGAGAGAGCGAGACGGAAGAGAGACGAGAGAGAGCGAGACGGAAGAGAGACGAGAGAGAGCGAGACGGAAGAAGAGAGACGAGAGCGAGCGAGACGGAAGAGAGACGAGAGCGAGCGAGACGGAATAGAGAGACTGAAGAGAGGAGGGTAAATAAATAAATAAAGAGTCAGGAGGAAAATAAAGAAGGGCATGGAGCTGGGAGGAGTCACAGAAAAAAAGAAAGAAAAGTAAGGGAGGCAGATTATGTATTGAGTGGTGAGGTCGGCAGGCAGAGGGGAAAAGGAGGGAGAGAAAGAGATGGAGTATTATGAAACAATAAATATCCTGATAGCCAGAAGAACATCTTCACCAGACCTCTATCCTCTCATCCTTCTTTCAATCTATCCTTCCTCCCATCAATATACCTTGCCTGACCGAACCACTCCCTCTCCATCCTCTCACCTCTAAAAAACACCTCCTGATGAATGGTGTTGGTCAATATCTCCCCCTCAGACTAACTTGTTATCAGCCTCTGTTGCTTCCCCATCGATCCAGCCAGCCATCCAGCAGGGCCGGGAGGTCATTGACTGGATGTGCATCCATCCCAAATGGCACCCTATTCCCTACATAGTGTACTACTTTTGACCAGAGCCCTATGGGCCCTGGTGAAAAGTAGTGCACTCTGTAAGGAATAGGTTGCCATTTGGGAAGTACCCTGGTTTAATTGGGGTTTAGTGGCTGTAACAGATGTGTTGACCGCAGGTGTTTAAAGGATAGGCCAGAATAAGGACCCAAAACAAGGTGGTTGATGGAAAAGTCAACTTCTATCTAACAACAATAAGGAAGTTATGAACTGAGTCAGAGTGGCTCAACTTAAACATTCACTCCGCTTCTCAAATGTGTTCAAGATAACACCTGTGTTCCTTCCATACCCTCTTCTCCTTTCTCTCATCCATTCTCCCTTCCTTTCCTATCCCTTCTCCTCTTTTCATAACACCCTCTCCACTTCCATACCACCATCCCTCCCTCCCTCCTTCCCCTCCATCCCTGCCATACTCCCCACTCACTCCGTCAGCTGACTCTGGGCGCTCTCGGAGACGTTGCGGGGCATGGGCATGTTTCCAGTCATAATCGATGCGTTGGGCCCGGCCAGCATTTTGAACAGGGTGTTGTCCACCATCATCAGGGCTGTAGCGGCCGTGTGGTAGCCCTGGTTATTGAAGTAGGCCGTGACCTCGGCAAACTTCCCCGTGCCGCCTCTGAATGATGCACCCACCACGCAGCGCTCGTTGAATGCCCCGCCCTCCTCCTCGGTCTTGGTGAGCACGTACTCCGTGAAGTCTGAGGAGAAGAAGCAGGGGATAAGGTGGATCAGTAAAGACAAGCTTTTTCCATGTCTGCATCTCTATGGTCTAAAGCAGCTTCCACCATGCGTGTTTGAGATTCACTACATTGCAGACAACTGCACAGAATCACTGATCTTCAAATCACCTTTCATCTCAAATAACTAGTTATTATGTGGTACTGTGATCCTGTGATCTCTTCCAACATGCTGTCACGCTTACCCCTAATATTGACGTCCTGGGCTTGCTGGGCGGCCAATTGTGAAGAATACACCTGTGCCAGGGTGATTGCCAGCGGTCCCCTGCCGGGCTCCAGGGCCACGGGCACGGTGGTGGGGCCGTAGCGGCCCAGTGCCAGCCTCAGCTGCGGTGAGTCGTGGCGCCCGGGGAGGGTCTTTGCCACCACCAAGGCCAGCACGGTGAACACCAGGGGCACCAGGAACTGGGCCACAATCACCTTCCAGTTCCTCCAGCTATAGAGCGCCCGCTTCAGGAACATGGCATAGAACTGCTGCATGTACAGTCTGGCCTGGAGAGGAGGGTGGGAAGACAGACAGGAGAGAGAGAGAGAAGAGATTATTTCCATATCACCCCTGATTTAATACAGTATGTTCCTATATTTTGTAAGCTCCTAAACCTTCCTACTAATAAACCATATTAATGACAGAAAGAGAAGATTTGTACAGGCAACCTTCTATATTGACATTTAGCTCACTTCCTGTCTGAACCCACACATAAAAACTCTTCTCTCACCCCGGTGTTGAGCTTGATGTTAGAGCAGTCCTCGGAGATGAGCGTGCCGCTGTCAGTGAAGTCGGTGACGTCCGTCATGCCGCTGTAGCTGCTGGTGTCGTCCATGGTCCAGTCGTGGGAGCGTCTCTCGTGTTGGTACTGCAGCGGGGGAAGCTGGATGGCCTGGATGTCCAGGCTAGAATCCACCAGCTTCCCCACTCTGGAAATACACAAGAATGTACAGCTTAGTACAGTAGCAGTGTATCTAACCCAAACCCTGGATGTCCAGGCTAGAGACCAACAACTTCACCACTCTGAGGAATCACATAAGGAAATACAAACATTTTTTAAAAGTACACTTCTCTAGTCTGACAGTAGACAGGGACCAATACAACTTAGTGGACTTCTCTAGTCTGACAGTAGACAGGGTTGAATACAACTTAGTGGACTTCTCTAGTCTGACAGACAGGGACCAATACAACTTAGTGGACTTCTCTAGTCTGACAGTAGACAGGGACCAATACAACTTAGTGGACTTCTCTAGTCTGACAGTAGACAGGGACCAATACAACTTAGTGGACTTCTCTAGTCTGACAGTAGACAGGGACCAATACAACTTAGTGGACTTCTCTAGTCTGACAGTAGACAGGGACCAATACAACTTAGTGGACTTCTCTAGACTGACAGTACACAGGGTTGAATACAACTTAGTGGACTTCTCTAGACTGACAGTAGACAGGGACCAATACAACTTAGTGGACTTCTCTAGACTGACAGTAGACAGGGACCAATACAACTTAGTGGACTTCTCTAGACTGACAGTACACAGGGTTGAATACAACTTAGTGGACTTCTCTAGACTGACAGTAGACAGGGATGAATACAACTTAGTGGACTTCTCTAGTCTGACAGTAGACAGGGATGAATACAACTTAGTGGACTTCTCTAGACTGACAGTAGACAGGGATGAATACAACTTAGTGGACTTCTCTAGTCTGACAGTAGACAGGGATGAATACAACTTAGTGGACTTCTCTAGACTGACAGTAGACAGGGATGAATACAACTTAGTGGACTTCTCTAGTCTGACAGTAGACAGGGACCAATACAACTTAGTGGACTTCTCTAGTCTGACAGTAGACAGGGACCAATACAACTTAGTGGACTTCTCTAGTCTGACAGTAGACAGGGATGAATACAACTTAGTGGACTTCTCTAGTCTGACAGTAGACAGGGACCAATACAACTTAGTGGACTTCTCTAGTCTGACAGTAGACAGGGACCAATACAACTTAGTGGACTTCTCTAGTCTGACAGTAGACAGGGTTGAATACAACTTAGTGGACTTCTCTAGTCTGACAGACAGGGACCAATACAACTTAGTGGACTTCTCTAGTCTGACAGTAGACAGGGACCAATACAACTTAGTGGACTTCTCTAGTCTGACAGTAGACAGGGACCAATACAACTTAGTGGACTTCTCTAGTCTGACAGTAGACAGGGACCAATACAACTTAGTGGACTTCTCTAGTCTGACAGTAGACAGGGACCAATACAACTTAGTGGACTTCTCTAGACTGACAGTACACAGGGTTGAATACAACTTAGTGGACTTCTCTAGTCTGACAGTAGACAGGGACCAATACAACTTAGTGGACTTCTCTAGACTGACAGTAGACAGGGACCAATACAACTTAGTGGACTTCTCTAGACTGACAGTAGACAGGGTTGAATACAACTTAGTGGACTTCTCTAGACTGACAGTAGACAGGGATTAATACAACTTAGTGGACTTCTCTAGTCTGACAGTAGACAGGGATGAATACAACTTAGTGGACTTCTCTAGACTGACAGTAGACAGGGATGAATACAACTTAGTGGACTTCTCTAGTCTGACAGTAGACAGGGATGAATACAACTTAGTGGACTTCTCTAGTCTGACAGTAGACAGGGATGAATACAACTTAGTGGACTTCTCTAGTCTGACAGTAGACAGGGATGAATACAACTTAGTGGACTTCTCTAGTCTGACAGTAGACAGGGACCAATACAACTTAGTGGACTTCTCTAGTCTGACAGTAGACAGGGATGAATACAACTTAGTGGACTTCTCTAGACTGACAGTAGACAGGGTTGAATACAACTTAGTGGACTTCTCTAGTCTGACAGTAGACAGGGACCAATACAACTTAGTGGACTTCTCTAGTCTGACAGTAGACAGGGTTGAATACAACTTAGTGGACTTCTCTAGACTGACAGTGAACAGGGATGAATACAACTTAGTGGACTTCTCTAGACTGACAGTAGACAGGGACCAATACAACTTAGTGGACTTCTCTAGACTGACAGTAGACAGGGACCAATACAACTTAGTGGACTTCTCTAGTCTGACAGTAGACAGGGTTGAATACAACTTAGTGGACTTCTCTAGTCTGACAGTACACAGGGATGAATACAACTTTGTGGACTTCTCTAGTCTGACAGTAGACAGAGACCAATACAACTTAGTGGACTTCTCTAGACTGACAGTAGACAGGGATGAATGACAGTAGACAGGGTTGAATACAAAGTGGACTTCTCTCTGACAGTACACAGGGACCAATACAACTTAGTGGACTTCTCTAGTCTGACAGTACACAGGGATGAACTTACTTATAACAATTTAACTGAGCTTCCCTACTGAACGGAGCTTTATCAGGACAACATAAGGAAATATACAATTTACAGTAGTTAGATACCTAGTATTAGATTATGACAATTCATCTGTAAATTCAATTAACTATGCTGAGTTTTTCCAGACCATGTGTCCTGACCAGGGAACTTTAGTTCGAGATCCATTTTTCTCTAATCATGTCAGGTGGTCCGGAGGAACGTAGGAATCTTTCTTTGTACTGTATGACATCTTGACCGTTTTAGACTGTACAAATGTATTTATAGACATGAAACATATTCATTCATAATTGGATGAATCTTTGTGTTCCGGAAGTGGCTTATGGAGAGAGCACTCTGTGTGAATCAGAGGGATGTTGATGCTGAAATCTCTTCACAGAAGTCAGGAACACACCCCGGGGTCTATTGTACACCAAACAAAGGAGCTCATCGAAGAGTACTTAATAAGTGGGAGTGTGTTTGTGTTACTGGTGATGGTGAGCATTTTATGTCATTCCAGCCCTGCTAACTCTCTCGTCTTCTCACTCTGAGGGGATGGACAGGAGCTTGGACAACCACAATAGCCAGAACGCCATTTCTGTCCGTTACAAATGAATGATCATTTCAGCCAGCCAATCTCCACTCCCACAACGCCTGACACAGACAGCACTCCCCTCAACGAGCTTCATCTAACAGTTCAGCCAGCCAATCTCCACTCCCACAACGCCTGACACAGACAGCACTCCCCTCAAAGAGCTTCATCTAACAGTTCAGCCAGCCAATCTCCACTCCCACAACGCCTGACACAGACAGCACTCCCCTCAAAGAGCTTCATCTAACAGTTCTATAAGTGATCAACGAGACCCCTATCCAGGGTGTGAAAATGGACTCGGGCCTCTGCTGTAGCTGTATGAAATGGATAATGACCAAGAGACTGCATATGTAGTAAGATGAAAAGAAGCGGAAATGACTTGGCCAAGGTAGGAACAGTCTGAACAGGTGTTAAATTAGTTGGCTTTCAGTATATTTGAATTGAAACTGAAATGACAGGACTAATGTAGATGGTCCACCCCTTCAGAGAGCTGGGTGGGAATAAAGCTGAATGAAATTGGTAATGGAAAGAGGCTGTATGTAACAGCCAGGGTATGTACAGACTGAACACGTGTTAAGATGGTGGCTTTTAGTGGAGTTGAAAATTAAGGACTAATGAGGCTTTTGTATACAGGTAATGATGGAGACACTCACTGACAGACCCACATTGTGATGTAAAAATAATGACGCCTGAAATTAGATATTTTGGAGGTAATTGCTATATCCTGTTTAGAGCCTTCACAGCTGTGTTCTACTGAAAAAACACGTGCCCACAAGAACATGTGCAAGCAAAGAAACTATCCTACCAGACAGTAACACAAAGACATGCATGTATGCCCCCCCCCCCCCAAAACACACGCTCACACATTAAAATATGCTTAAAAAAACACACAAAGAGGCTTTAAACACAGGCAGAAATAATTGCTCAGATGTAAGCTGAAAGCAGCTGGCTGGTTGGTGATGCAGAGTAATTGAGTGGAAGATGAGAACTGGAATAAGTGTGTGTGTGTGTGTGTGTGTGTGTGTGTGTGTGTGTGTGTGTGTGTGTGTGTGTGTGTGTGTGTGTGTGTGTGTGTGTGTGTGTGTGTGTGTGTGTGTGTGTGTGTGTTCTTCAGAGGAGGAAGGGGAGGACCATCCTCCTCAGAAAAATACAAATGTATCTTTTTTAGATAAAACTGTACAAAATATATTCACGTCACCAAATCATTGATTAAAACACACTTTTTTTGCAGTGAGGGTCTAGAATAGCCTCAACAACTCAACAACACTCTGTAGGGTAGCACCATGGCACAGCCGGAGGACAGCTAGCTTCCGTCCTCCTCTGGGTACATTGACTTCAATATGAAACCTAGGAGGCTCATGGTTCTCACCCACTTCCATAGACTTATACAGTAATTATGACAACTTCCAGGGGACGTCCTCCAATCTATCAGAGCTCTGGCAGCATGAACTGACATGTTGTCCACAAAATCAAAGGAACAGAGAATGAATTTAGTACTGAAAGCATAAGCTACAGCTAGCTAGCACTGCAGTGCACCAAATGTGGTGAGTAGTTGATTCAAAGAAAGATAAAGACAATAGGTGAACAGTTAACTTAATTTCTTCCAAAATGAAAGAGAAGCAAGAGAAAGATCGTCTTTTTTTTAAACTTTCAGTTTCACTTACTTAGCTAGCAAATGCAGCTAGCTAGTTTAGCCTACTCAAACAGAGGGATGCCATGTTAGCTAGCTAGCTATGACTATCCAACACAACACTAGAACACTTCCAAGTCAAGGTAAGCTTTTGATTTTACTAATGTATTGCCACCGGGGCCTGCCGGTGTAACTGCTAAACTGTTTACTGACTGCACACTAACGTTACTGCATGATTGTAGCGGGTTTAGTAACCTGTTATTTCTATTAGCTATGTTGACTAGGACGTTACTTTAGCAAATATGGTGACAACGATGTAGGCTTTAGTGGTTATGATATGGTTTGGGAAAGGTTTCTTCGCCTGGTCACATACATCTAATGTGTTGTGCATTGAAGAAGTCCACAAGCGAAGGGAAAAAGGTGAGAGGAGGAGAGAGCATAGATGTGAGAAGGAATAGAACATGGCTGCTATGAAACAAATGTTCATGAGTGATCAGGGGTGAATTCATTCCACGGATTCTGTTGAAAAACATTTCTTAAAACGGAAGCACACGGAACGAAACAGAGACAAACATTCCTGAATTTGTCCAATAGAAACTCTCATTTGCCACTGTTAGACTAATGATTACACCCTAGATCAGCTAGATGCAGGCAAGACTGTGCAAGGCGGTATTGCATGTGTCACTGTCTGTCACTTCAAATGTTCCTCTCGACCTGTGTGCACCGACGTTGTAAACTTTCATTCACAGGCTAGGTTGTAGCAACCTCATGATGGGTATAGGGAACATGTGAGTATCATGTAGTAGCCTAAGCCTATCGATGTTACACTGAGCTGGTTGAATGGAATATGAAAGACAGTTATCCAATACGCTGTAATAGAATTAAGGCCGTGCGCATGACACAAATCATCCTCCATCTTAAACGGCATCGACCGCCACAGGTGTGTGTGTGTGTGTGTGTGTGTGTGTGTGTGTGTGTGTGTGTGTGTGTGTGTGTGTGTGTGTGTGTGTGTGTGTGTGTGTGTGTGTGTGTGTGTGTGTGTGTGTGTGTGTGTGTGTGTAGATATATATATTTGTGTGCGTACACTTAAAAGCCTGCAGGTACATACATACCTATGACAAGTGTTAATATTTATTACAACTGCAGGCTTTAAGGTACTCTCCCTGGGAGCTGTGGTGAGAGGTCCAGACCTAGCTGGTACTCTCCCTGGGTGCTGTGGTGAGAGGTCCAGACCTAGCTGGTACTCTCCCTGGGAGCTGTGGTGAGAGGTCCAGACCTAGCTGGTACTCTCCCTGGGAGCTGTGGTGAGAGGTCCAGACCTAGCTGGTACTCTCCCTGGGAGCTGTGGTGAGAGGTCCAGACCTAGCTGGTACTCTCCCTGGGAGCTGTGGTGAGAGGTCCAGACCTAGCTGGTACTCTCCCTGGGAGCTGTGGTGAGAGGTCCAGACCTAGCTGGTACTCTCCCTGGGAGCTGTGGTGAGAGGTCCAGACCTAGCTGGTACTCTCCCTGGGAGCTGTGGTGAGAGGTCCAGACCTAGCTGGTACTCTCCCTGGGAGCTGTGGTGAGAGGTCCAGACCTAGCTGGTACTCTCCCTGGGAGCTGTGGTGAGAGGTCCAGACCTAGCTGGTACTCTCCCTGGGAGCTGTGGTGAGAGGTCCAGACCTAGCTGGTACTCTCCCTGGGAGCTGTGGTGAGAGGTCCAGACCTAGCTGGTACTCTCCCTGGGAGCTGTGGTGAGAGGTCCAGACCTAGCTGGTACTCTCCCTGGGAGCTGTGGTGAGAGGTCCAGACCTAGCTGGTACTCTCCCTGGGAGCTGTGGTGAGAGGTCCAGACCTAGCTGGTACTCTCCCTGGGAGCTGTGGTGAGAGGTCCAGACCTAGCTGGTACTCTCCCTGGGAGCTGTGGTGAGAGGTCCAGACCTAGCTGGTACTCTCCCTGGGAGCTGTGGTGAGAGGTCCAGACCTAGCTGGTACTCTCCCTGGGTGCTGTGGTGAGAGGTCCAGACCTAGCTGGTACTCTCCCTGGGAGCTGTGGTGAGAGGTCCAGACCTAGCTGGTACTCTCCCTGGGAGCTGTGGTGAGTCCAGGTCCAGACCTAGCTGGTACTCTCCCTGGGAGCTGTGGTGAGAGGTCCAGACCTAGCTGGTACTCTCCTGGGAGCTGTGGTGAGGGAGCTGGTACTCTCCCTGGGTGAGAGGTCCAGACCTAGCTGGTACTCTCCCTGGGAGCTGTGGTGAGAGGTCCAGACCTAGCTGGTACTCTCCCTGGGAGCTGTGGTGAGAGGTCCAGACCTAGCTGGTACTCTCCCTGGGAGCTGTGGTGAGAGGTCCAGACCTAGCTGGTACTCTCCCTGGGTGCTGTGGTGAGAGGTCCAGACCTAGCTGGGACTCTCCCTGGGAGCTGTGGTGAGAGGTCCAGACCTAGCTGGTACTCTCCCTGGGTGCTGTGGTGAGAGGTCCAGACCTAGCTGGTACTCTCCCTGGGAGCTGTGGTGAGAGGTCCAGACCTAGCTGGTACTCTCCCTGGGTGCTGTGGTGAGAGGTCCAGACCTAGCTGGTACTCTCCTGGGTGCTGTGGTGAGAGGTCCAGACCTAGCTGGTACTCTCCCTGGGAGCTGTGGTGAGAGGTCCAGACCTAGCTGGTACTCTCCCTGGGTGCTGTGGTGAGAGGTCCAGACCTAGCTGGTACTCTCCCTGGGAGCTGTGGTGAGAGGTCCAGACCTAGCTGGTACTCTCCCTGGGAGCTGTGGTGAGAGGTCCAGACCTAGCTGGTACTCTCCCTGGGAGCTGTGGTGAGAGGTCCAGACCTAGCTGGTACTCTCCCTGGGAGCTGTGGTGAGAGGTCCAGATCTAGCTGGTACTCTCCCTGGGAGCTGTGGTGAGAGGTCCAGACCTAGCTGGTACTCTCCCTGGGAGCTGTGGTGAGAGGTCCAGACCTAGCTGGTACTCTCCCTGGGAGCTGTGGTGAGTGTGTGATCCCATACCTGAGGAAGACCTCCTCCATGGTGGTGACAGAGGCTCCATAGCTGGCGATGCCCAGCTCCTCTCTGTTCATCTCCAGCTCTGCAAACAGCAGCTCAAACCTGGAGAGGAAAGAACGTTGATCCATCAGAGATCAGTCAGACGCGGATCTAAAACAGTCTTCTGTCATGGGGATCTACGGTGACATCACAGGCCGTTAAACAACCTCAACAGTCAGTCAATACTCCCTCCAGATAAAACCAACAACTAGGGCAGGGACCAAAATACCACCCTATTCCCATTTTACTGCACTACTTTTCACCAGGTCAAAAGTGGTCAAAGGTAGTGCACTAAATAGGGAATAGGGTGCCATTTGGAACATAAGCTATATATCTACTTGAAACATCACCCTTACCTCTAGAAGTAGAGGTGTCTGTAATCATACTGTAGCAAGCAGCAACACCCACAGATTGGACCCAACTTGGGCTCATCAAAATAGATTGACAAAAAGAGTATGTGTGTGTCACACTAAACACTGAGCTTTGGCCATCGGCACTGATGGCCTGTGTGAGATTGGGTATTGATTTTGTCTTACCGGTTGGTGCTCTCTTTGGGCAGAATGTATGAGAGCTCAGCCCCAGCACTGCTCTCCAGCGTGGCATTGGGAACGTACATGTGGACCAGCCGTGTGATCTCAGACACGTTGCACAGTGCATCCTTCACAATCACCATGTGGTAGCCAGCACCTGAGACGCAGGAGAACGTAGGTAAAGTTACATCTCTGAATCACCTCATGACATTCTACAACTATTAGTTATTCACACTATGTTCTGTCTTGTATTCTTCACTCCCACTTCACCCCTTCTATCCAACCCTTTTCATTTCACCACTACATTCCACCTCTTCTCTTCTCTCTGTTTCCACAACCTCTCCATCACACCTGTTCATTTTATCATCCCTCCTCCCTCCTCTGTCCCACACCCTTTACCCTCTCTACCCATTCTTCTCTTTCTCCCTCCCTCCTCTCTTCCCTCTCCCACAGCCTTTACCCTCTCTACCCATTCTTCTCTTTCTCCCTCCCTCCTCTCTTCCCTCTCCCACAGCCTTTACCCTCTCTACCCATTCTTCTCTTTCTCCCTCCCTCCTCTCTTCCCTCTCCCACAGCCTTTACCCTCTCTACCCATTCTTCTTCATCTCCCTCCCTCCTCTCTTCCCTCTCCCACACCCTTTACCCTCTCTACCCATTCTTCTTCATCTCCCTCCCTCCTCTCTTCCCTCTCCCACACCCTTTACCCTCTCTACCCATTCTTCTTTTTCTCCCTCCCTCCTCTCACCGTATTTGTTCTTGAGAAACAGCGGAGAGCCGCAGCACTGCAGCTCTCCCCCAGCCATGATGACTATACGGTCCCCCAGCAGGTCGGCCTCGTCCATGAAGTGCGTAGTCAGCAGGATGGTGCGCCCGCGCTTCTCGCCCTGGAGCAGGTCCCAGGTGGCCCGCCTCGCTGATGGGTCCATGCCCGACGTGGGCTCATCCAACATCACCACCTGGAGGGGAGGAGTGGTGAGATGGAGGGATGGAAGGACAAAGATAGAGACAGGGAGGGGGGTGGAGGAAGGGGAAGATTGAGGGATGGAACAGGGACAAAGAAAGAGCCAGAGGGGTAAGATGTGTTGAAATAGCCTTGTGTGTTGCACATACAGTGCATCAAGTATTCATACCAAATTTTGTTATGTTACAGCCCAAATTAAAAATGGATTTCAGAGATTGTTTTTCTCACCCATCTACACACAATACCCCATAATGACAAAAGTAAAAACATGTTTTTAGGAATTTTTGAAAATGAAATAAAAGTCTAATTTACCTAAGTGTTCACACACTCGAGTCAATACTTTGTAGAAGCACTTTTGTCATTGATTACAGCTGTGAGAAGGCTGGGTCAGTCTCTATGGATTGTGCAATATTTTCCCATTTATTATTTTCTAAATTCTTCAAGGGCTGTCAAATTGGTTGTTAATCATTGCTAGACACCCATGTCCAGGTCTTGCCATAGATTTTCAAGTAGATTTAAGTCAAAACTGTAACACAGAAACTCAGGAACATTTACTGACTTCTTGGTAAGCAACTCCAGTGTATATTTGGCTTTGCGTTTTAGGTAATTGTCCTGCTGAAAGGTGAACTCATCTCCCAGTGTCTGGTGGAAAGCAGACAGAACCAGGTTTTCCTCTAGGATTTAGCCGGTGCTTAGCTCCATTCGGTTTCTTTTTTATCCTGAAAAACTCCTCAATCCATAACAATTTCAAGCACACCCATAACACAATGCAGCCACCCCGATGTTTGAAAATATGAAGAGTGGTACTCAGTAATATGTTGTACTGGATATGCCCCAAACATAACACTATATATTCAGGACAAAAAGTGCATTTCTTTGTTTTAGTGCCTTGTTGCAAACATGATGCGTGTTTTGCAATATTTGTATTCTGTACAGGTTTCCTTCTTTTCACTCTGTCAATTAGGTTAGTATTGTGGACTAACTACATTATTGTTGAACCATCCTCAGTTCTCTCATAGTAATTCAACTCTGTAACTGTTTTAAAGTTACCATTGGCCTCATGGTGAAACCCCTAAACGATTTCCTTCCTCTCCGGCAACTGTGTTACGAAGGACGCCTGTATCTTTGTAGTTACTGGGTGTATTGATACACCATCAGAAGTGTAATTAATAACTGTGAAAAATAAATTAGACTGAATATCCCTTTGAGCATGGTGAACATGCTCAAAGGGATATTCAGTCTAATGTATTTTTTATCTAACAATAGGTACCATTCTTTGCGAGGCATTGGAAAACCTCCCTGGTCTTTGTGGTTGAATCTGTGTTTGAATCTGTGTTTGAAATTCACTTCTAGACGGAGGGGCCTTACATATTGCATGTGTGGGGTACAGAGATGAGGTAGTCATTCAAAACTCATGTTAAACACTATCATTGCACACAGAGTGAGTCCATGCAACTTATTACGTGACTTGTTAAGCAAATGTTTACTCCTAAACGTACTTATGGACTCAAGACATTTCAGCGTTATATTTTTCGTACATAAAAAACAACATAATTCCACTTTGACATTATGAGGTATTGTGTTTAGGCCAGTGACAACAATCTTAACGTAATCCATTTTAAATGCAGGCTGTAACACAACAACATGTGGAAAAGGAATATGTATTTATTCATGCAATTATGTTATGCCTGTACTTTGACAATGCCACGCTAACTAACTCTCTGGGGTTAATAAAGTCATTTTCAATTGAGTGACAAGACAATACCTTCAAGTCAAAAGCAGTGCACTGAATAGGGAACTGAGTGGCATTTGGGACACAATCCAATACTGACCTTGGAGTCTCCGATGAGGCCGATGCCAATGGATAGTTTCCTCTTCATCCCACCTGACAGGGTCTTGGAGTGGGAATGTCGCTTGTCCTCCAGGTTCAGAATCCTGATGATCCGGTCCACCTCAGCTGGAATCTTCTCCTGGGAATACCCCTTCAGCTGGAGACGAGAGAGAGAAAGACATAAGGAATAACCCTTCAACTGGAGACGAGAGAGAGAGAGAGAGACATAAGGAATAACCCTTCAACTGGAGAAGAGAGAGAAAGAGACAAGGAATAACCATTCAACTGGAGACGAGAGAGAGAGAGAGACATAAGGAATAACCCTTCAACTGGAGAAGAGATGATCAGAGAGAGAGACATAAGGAATAACCCTTCAGCTGGAGACGAGAGAGAGAGAGACATAAGGAATAACCCTTCAGCTGGAGACGAGAGAGAGAGAGAGACATAAGGAATAACCCTTCAGCTGGAGACGAGAGAGAGAGAGAGACATAAGGAACAACCCTTCAGCTGGAGACGAGAGAGAGAGAGAGACATAAGGAATAACCCTTCAGCTGGAGAAGAGAGAGAAAGAGACATAAGGAATAACGCTTGAGTTGGAGACGAGACAGAGAGAAAGAGACATAAGGAATAACGCTTGAGCTGGAGACGAGACAGAGAGAAAGAGACATAAGGAATAACGCTTGAGCTGGAGACGAGACAGAGAGAAAGAGACATAAGGAATAACGCTTGAGCTGGAGACGAGACAGAGAGAAAGAGACATAAGGAATAACCTTGAGCTGGAGACGTAAGGAATTGAGCTGGAGACGAGAGAGAGAAGAGACATAAGGAATAACGCTTGAGCTGGAGACGAGACAGAGAGAAAGAGACATAAGGAATAACGCTTGAGCTGGAGACGAGACAGAGAGAAAGAGACATAAGGAATAACGCTTGAGCTGGAGACATAAGGAATAACGCTTGAGCTGGAGACATAAGGAATAACAGAGAGAAAGAGACATAAGGAATAACGCTTGAGCTGGAGACATAAGGAATAACGCTTGAGCTGGAGACATAAGGAATAACGCTTGAGCTGGAGACATAAGGAATAACGCTTGAGCTGGAGACATAAGGAATAACGCTTGAGCTGGAGACGAGACAGTGAGAAAGAGACATAAGGAATAATGCTTGAGCTGGAGAGAGAGAGAAAGAGATAAGGAATAAGAGCTGGAGACGAGAAAGAGACATAAGGAATAACGCTTGAGCTGGAGACGAGACAGAGAGAAAGAGACATAAGGAATAACGCTTGAGCTGGAGACGAGACAGAGAGAAAGAGACATAAGGAATAACGCTTGAGCTGGAGACGAGACAGAGAGAAAGAGACATAAGGAATAACGCTTGAGCTGGAGAGAGAGAGACACAGACACAGACACAGACACAGACACAGACACAGAATAACTTGAGCAGACACAGACACAGACACAGACACAGACACAGACACAGACTGGAGACAGACAGACAGACACAGACAGACAGACAGACAGACAGACAGACAGACAGACAGACAGACAGACAGACAGACAGACAGACAGACAGACAGACAGACAGACAGACAGAGAGACAGAGAGACAGAGAGACAGAGAGACAGAGAGACAGAGAGACAGAGAGACAGAGAGACATAAGAAATAACCCTTCAGCTGGAGATGAGAGGCATAAGGAATACATACCACAGCTGGAGAGTGCAATAGAGAGCGAGAGCATGACAGAACGCAAGGGAGAGCGAGCGCGAGAGACATAAGTGGGAAGAAGGGAAGTATGGAATGTGAGGAAAAGTTAGAGTGAAATTGAGAAAGTAAACTTAAAAGGAACAATAAGAGGACGGAATGTAAGGAAAGTAGAGGGGAATGGTGCCTGCGTGCCTGTCTCTGTACCTGCCTGCCTGACTGCCTGCCTGTCTGTGCCTGTCCGCCTGCCTGTCTCTGTGCCTGTCTGCCTGCCTGTCTCTGTGCCTGTCTGCCTGCCTGTCTCTGTGCCTGTCTGCCTGCCTGTCTCTGTGCCTGTCTGCCTGCCTGTCTCTGTGCCTGTCTGCCTGCCTGTCTCTGTGCCTGTCTGCCTGCCTGTCTCTGTGCCTGTCTGTCTACCTCCCTGAGTCGGTGCCTGCCTGCCTGTCTCTGTGCCTGTCTGCCTGCCTGTCTACCTCCCTGAGTCGGTGCCTGCCTGCCTGTCTCGGTGCCTGTCTGCCTCCCTGACTCGGTGCCTGTGTGCCTGCCTGCCTGCCTCGGTGCCTGCGTGCGTGTTTGCATGTCTTACCTGTGTGTAGAATAGCAGGTGCTCCTGGACAGTGAGGTTGTCAAAGAGCACGTCGTGCTGCGGACACAGGCCCAGGCTGTGGCGAATCAGAGCCATGTCCTGACAGATGTCATAGCCATTAATGTAGGCCCTGCCACTGCTGGGAGGAAACAGACCTGGAGGATACACAGAGAAACATAGCTGTTAATGTAGGCCCTGCCACTGCTGGGAGGAAACAGACCTGGAGGATACACAGAGAAACATAGCTGTTAATGTAGGCCCTGCCACTGCTGGGAGGAAACAGACCTGGAGGATACACAGAGAAACATAGCTGTTAATGTAGGCCCTGCCACTGCTGGGAGGAAACAGACCTGGAGGATACACAGAGAAACATAGCTGTTAATGTAGGCCCTGCCACTGCTGGGAGGAAACAGACCTGGAGGATACACAGAGAAACATAGCTGTTAATGTAGGCCCTGCCACTGCTGGGAGGAAACAGACCTGGAGGATACACAGAGAAACATAGCTGTTAATGTAGGCCCTGCCACTGCTGGGAGGAAACAGACCTGGAGGATACACAGAGAAACATAGCTGTTAATGTAGGCCCTGCCACTGCTGGGAGGAAACAGACCTGGAGGATACACAGAGAAACATAGCTGTTAATGTAGGCCCTGCCACTGCTGGGAGGAAACAGACCTGGAGGATACACAGAGAAACATAGCTGTGGGAGGAAACAGACCTGGAGGATACACAGAGAAACATAGCTGTTAATGTAGGCCCTGCCACTGCTGGGAGGAAACAGACCTGGAGGATACACAGAGAAACATAGCTGTTAATGTAGGCCCTGCCACTGCTGGGAGGAAACAGACCTGGAGGATACACAGAGAAACATAGCTGTTAATGTAGGCCCTGCCACTGCTGGGAGGAAACAGACCTGGAGGATACACAGAGAAACATAGCTGTTAATGTAGGCCCTGCCACTGCTGGGAGGAAACAGACCTGGAGGATACACAGAGAAACATAGCTGTTAATGTAGGCCCTGCCACTGCTGGGAGGAAACAGACCTGGAGGATACACAGAGAAACATAGCTGTTAATGTAGGCCCTGCCACTGCTGGGAGGAAACAGACCTGGAGGATACACAGAGAAACATAGCTGTTAATGTAGGCCCTGCCACTGCTGGGAGGAAACAGACCTGGAGGATACACAGAGAAACATAGCTGTTAATGTAGGCCCTGCTACTGAAACAGACCTGGAGGATACACAGAGAAATATAGCTGTTAATGTAGGCCCTGCTACTGAAACAGACCTGGAGGATACACAGAGAAACATAGCTGTTAATGTAGGCCCTGCTACTGAAACAGACCTGGAGGATACACAGAGAAACATAGCTGTTAATGTAGGCCCTGCTACTGAAACAGACCTGGAGGATACACAGAGAAACATAGCTGTTAATGTAGGCCCTGCCACTGAAACAGACCTGGAGGATACATAGAGAAACATAGCTGTTAATGTAGGCCCTGCTACTGAAACAGACCTGGAGGATACACAGAGAAACATAGCTGTTAATGTAGGCCCTGCTACTGAAACAGGCCTGGAGGATACACAGAGAAACATAAGGAGTGAGTTTTACAATACAAAGCCTATTGTGAGTTTGGTTTTAAGTGGAGGCACACTGGCCTGTCTATGCTTTCGGTTCTGTTAGCGTAATCACCGTTTTCAATTCGGTCTGTAGATTGTACAAGGGAAAAGTAGCAGTGTGTATGGCTGTGTGTGTGTGTGTGTGTGCGCGTCCCACCTGTCAGCATGGACAGTGTGGTGGTCTTCCCGGCTCCGTTGTGCCCCAGCAGAACTGTGATCTGGCCCTCGAACATGTTCACTGTCAGATCCTTGACAGCCTGCCGCGTCTTGTTACCCACTTTGAACTCCTGGCAGGATAAAAATCATTCCATCTAAATGGTTACAATGGCCTTCCTATCCCTGGATTAACATCATTACAATGGCCTTCCTATCCCTGGATTAACATCATTACAATGGCCTACCTATCCCTGGATCAACATCATTACAATGGCCTTCCTATCCCTGGATTAACATCATTACAATGGCCTTCCTATCCCTGGATTAACATCATTACAATGGCCTTCCTATCCCTGGATTAACATCATTACAATGGCCTTCCTATCCCTGGATTAACATCATTACAATGGCCTTCCTATCCCTGGATTAACATCATTACAATGGCCTTCCTATCCCTGGATTAACATCATTACAATGGCCTTCCTATCCCTGGATTAACATCATTACAATGGCCTTCCTATCCCTGGATTAACATCATTACAATGGCCTTCCTATCCCTGGATTAACATCATTACAATGGCCTTCCTATCCCTGGATTAACATCATTACAATGGCCTTCCTATCCCTGGATTAACATCATTACAATGGCCTACCTATCCCTGGATCAACATCATTACATTGGCATACCTATCCCTGGATTAAAATCATTACATTGGCATACCTATCCCTGGATTAAAATCATTACAATGGCCTACCTATCCCTAGATCAACATCATTACAATGGCCAACCTATCCCTAGATCAACATCATTACAATGGCCAACCTATCCCTGGAATGAAATCATTACAATGGCCAACCTATCCCTGGAATGAAATCATTACAATGGCCAACCTATCCCTGGAATGAAATCATTACAATGGCCTACCTATCCCTGGAATGAAATCATTACAATGGCCTACCTATCCCTGGAATGAAATCATTACAATGGCCTACCTATCCCTGGAATGAAATAATTATAATGGCCAACCTATCCCTAGATTAAAATCATTACAATGGCCTACCTATCCCTAGATTAAAATCATTACAATGGCCTACCTATCCCTGGAATGAAATCATTACAATGGCCTACCTATCCCTAGATTAAAATCATTACAATGGCATACCTACCTCTAGATTAAAATCATTTCAATGGCCTACCTACCCCTAGATTAAAATCCTTACAATGGCATACCTATCCCTGGATTAAAATCCCTACAATGGCCTACCTATCCCTAGATTAAAATCCTTACAATGGCCTATTTATCCCTAGATTAAAATCCTTACAATGGCCTACCTATCCCTAGATTAAAATCATTACAATGGCCTACCTATCCCTAGATTAAAATCATTACAATGTCACCCCGCTCCTCCGTTCTCTCCACTGGCTTCCAGTTGAAGCTCGCATCCGCTACAAGACCATGGTGCTTGCCTACGGAGCTGTGAGGGGAACGGCACCTCAGTACCTCCAGGCTCTGATCAGGCCCTACACCCAAACAAGGGCACTGCGTTCATCCACCTCTGGCCTGCTCGCCTCCCTACCACTGAGGAAGTACAGCTCCCGCTCAGCCCAGTCAAAAGTGTTCGCTGCTCTGGCCCCCAATGGTGGAACAAACTCCCTCACGACGCCAGGACAGCGGAGTCAATCACCACCTTCCGGAGACACCTGAAACCCCACCTCTTTAAGGAATACCTAGGATAGGATAAGTAATCCCTCTCACCCCCCTTTAAGATTTAGATGCACTATTGTAAAGTGACTGTTCCACTCGATGTCATAAGGTGAATGCACCAATTTGTAAGTCGCTCTGGATAAGAGCGTCTGCTAAATGACTTAAATGTAAATGTAAATGTACCTATCCCTGGATTAACATCATTACAATGGCATACCTATCCCTAGAATAAAATCATTACAATGGCCTATTTATCCCTAGATTAAAATCATTACAATGGCATACCTACCCCTAGATTAAAATCATTTCAATGGCCTACCTATCCCTGGATTAAAATCCTTACAATGGCCTACCTATCCCTAGATTAAAATCATTACAATGGCCTACCTATCCCTAGATTAAAATCATTACAATGGCCTACCTATCCCTAGATTAAAATCATTACAATGGCCTACTTATCCCTAGTTCCCTAACCACCGAGCCACAGTATGTTCTCCCCATTTCCATCACTCTGATGCGGGCAATATAGGAGCATCATGACAAAAACTTCCTGCACTGTTTGGAGCCTAACAATTTCACTGTACCCTGCAATTACATCTGCGACCCTGTGCATGTGACTAATAAACTAATTTAATGATAACAATGACCTACCTATCCCTGTGGAAAGTCATTATTTTGCTCTTTATTATCCCTCTCCAATCTAATCACCTCATCTCCAGCCCCGGGTCTAATCACCTCATCTCCAGCCCCGGGTCTAATCACCTCATCTCCAGCCCCGGGTCTAATCACCTCATCTCCAGCCCCGGGTCTAATCACCTCATCTCCAGCCCCGGGTCTAATCACCTCATCTCCAGCCCCTCATCTCCAGCCCCGGGTCTAATCACCTCATCTCCAGCCCCGGGTCTAATCACCTCATCTCCAGCCCCGGGTCTAATCACCTCATCTCCAGCCCCGGGTCTAATCACCTCATCTCCAGCCCCGGGTCTAATCACCTCACCTCCAGCCCTGGGTCTAAGGGCCTAGCGTCATAATCACCTTCTCCATTATCCTTCTCCTCATCTCCTTCTCCCAAACTTAGCAAAGTGTTTTATCTACCCAGCCCTGGGTTGTGTTGATTAATCTTCAAACGGAAGAAAACGTACAAAAAATGTACCAAAAATCTCCTCCTGCCTAGTTCCAGTTCAAAAACATCATTACATAACAATATGAAATGAGATGCTCTTTTACATGTTGAGGACCACACTGAAATAAAGGCACACTCCCATAATGGTAAAGCTACAAGGGGATTTCTTTCTTTTTTTGGAAAAACATGTTCAACCACTTGATGTCTCAGTCTCAATTCGCTCCCAACTCCTTGGCCCAAGCCTTCTATGTATAGGGAACTGAAGAGTCTGGACAGTATAAGCAGTGTAGTGGAGGAGCTTCCACTGTGTTGCTTCCACTCTACAGATCTGCAGACATCATAGGGTTACAGCCAAGGGGAGGGGTAGGGATCGAATTGGGACTGGGTGGACAGGTTGCATTTAAGACCTTGCCTTGTTCAGGTGTTTGATCTTGACTCCTGAGACCAGTCCGGCTGGCTCCTCCTCGATGAACTCTCCCTTCAGAGCCTTCTCCACGTCTTCCTCTTCCTTCACCATGGCCATGCGGGGGCTGCTGCACCAGTAGGACGGCTGGAGAGAAAGGGAATGGGAGAAAGAAAATAAGTGGAATGCTTCTCTTTCCTCAGCTCGTACCCTTATGGTCAGTATCAGAAAGATACCTCTATCATAGGTCTTGTCTATGGAGTAAACATGAACCTAGTCAGGGATGGGCAAGTCCAGTCCTCGGGGCCGGAGTAGTCACACTTTCCCCCCCATCCCTAGTCAACACAACTGATGAAACTAAAAGCATTCTAAACTGAAGACCATGATTAGTTGATTATTGGAGTCAGATGTATTAGCAGGGGCTTTGGAAAACATTCAATGAGACCCAAACTAAGGTCAATGACAAAGCATCCAAAACAAAACCACCCGATACAGCTGCTAATGGGGAAGTCATTGAGTTGTTACATAACCTGTCTGCCTCTCTGCTCCTTATCAAGACACTACACCAGCGTTTCCCACACTCGATCCTCGGGGCCCCAAGGGCTCGTATTGTTGTCTAGAGTTTGTCATTTCCCTGTCTCTCTCTATCAAGCCCGCCTGTTACGCGAATGCAGTAAGAATGCAAGGTAAGTTGCTAGCTAGCATTAAAATTAAATCTGTCATAATCACTAGTTATAACTACACATGGTTGGTGATGTTACTAGTTTATCTAGCGTGTCCTGCGTTGCATATAATCGATGCAGTGCGCATTTGCGAAAAAGGACTGTCTTTGCTCCAACGTGTACCTAACCATAAACACCAATCATTTTCTTAGAATCAATACACATTAGTATATATTTTTGAACCAGCATATTTAGCTAAATGAAATCCAGGTTAGCAGGCAATATTAACCAGGTGAAATTGTGTCACTTCCCTTGCGTTCATTGCACGCAGAGTCAGGGTATATGCAACAGTTTGGGCCGCCTGGCTCATTGCGAACTAATTTGCCAGAATTGTACGTAATTATGACATAACATTGAAGGTTGTTCAATGTAACAGGAATATTTAGACTTAGGGATGCCACCCGTTAGATAAAATACGGAACGGTTCTGTATTTCACTGAAATAATAAATGTCTTGTTTTCGAGATGATAGTTTCCGGATTCAACCATATTAAATGACCTAGGGCTCACATTTCTGTGTGTTATTATGTTATAATTAAGTCTATGATTTGATAGAGCAGTCTGAGTGATGGTAGGCACCAGCAGGTTCATAAGCATTCATTCAAACAGCACTTTCGTGCGTTTTGCCAGCAGCTCTGCTGTTTATGACTTCAAGCCTATCAACTCCCGAGATTAGGCTGGTGTAACGATGTCAAATGGCTAGCTAGTTAGCGGGGTGCACGCTAATAGCGTTTCAAACGTCACTCTCTCTGAGACTTGGAATAGTTGTTCCCCTTGCTCTGCATGGGTAACGCTGTTTCGAAGGGTGGCTGTTGTCGATGTGTTCCTGGTTCGAGCCCAGGTAGGAGCGAGGAGAGGGACAGAAGCTATACTGTTACACTGGCAATACTAAAGTGCCTGTAAGAACATCCAATAGTCAAAGGTATATGAAATCCAAATCGTATAGAGAGAAATAGTCCTATAATTCCTATAATAACTACAACCTAAACCTTCTTACCTGGGAATATTGAAGACTCATGCTAAAAGGAACCACCAGCTTTCATATGTTCTCATGTTCTGTGCAAGGAACTGAAACGTTAGCTTTTTTACATGGCACATATTGCACTTTTATTTTCTTCTCCAACACTTTGTTTTATCATGATTTAAACCAAATTGAACATGTTTCATTATTTATTTGAGGCTAAGTTGATTTTATTGATGTATTATATTAAGTTAAAATAAATGTTCATTCAGTATTGCTGTAATTGTCATTATTACAAATAAAATAAATACAAATGGTCAGATTAAATCGGTATAGACTTTTTTGGGGTCCTCCAATAATCGGTATCGGCGTTGAAAAATCATAAATCTGTCAACCTCTAATGGATACCACGTCAGCAAATTAAATACATGTTTCCCTTCCAGCACAGATTCAATGAAAATGTGATGATCTTAGTCTATCTTATTGGGAGTCAATCTAAGTCCTACTAGTCGGACATATTTAATGCTAAGTGGATATTAAGAACATCTCCCTCTCCTCTCTCCTCCCCCTCTGCTCTAACCCTAACCCTAGTGGACCTTAAAGGAACCATCAGACATCTGTCTAACCCTAGTGGACCTTAAAGGAACCATCAGACATCTGTCTAACCCTAATGGACCTTAAAGGAACCACCACAGACATCTGTCTAACCCTAATGGACCTTAAAGGAACCACCAAAGACATCTGTCTAACCCTAGTGGACCTTAAAGGAACCATCAGACATCTGTCTAACCCTAGTGGACCTTAAAGGAACCATCAGACATCCGTCTAACCCTAGTGGACCTTAAAGGAACCATCAGACATCTGTCTAACCCTAATGCAAGGGTTCTCAAACTTTAAGGGGCTGAGGACCCCTATCGTGGTATCAAATTCATCAGGGACCCACCGTCTTCCATTGCAAAACATTTCCAGTCCAGGAAACACAGCCAGCCTCACTCTCACTGTCTGACACAACATATACTTCCTGATATTTCTTGCAAATAAAAATAGTCATTCTGCATTCCTCTCAGACTAGGGGTCAACGGGCAAAGCTCTAACGCGCATGTGTCAAACTCATTCCACAGAGTGCCGAGTGTCTGCAGGTTTTTACTCCTTCTTTGAACTTGAACAGTAAGGCATTTCCACGCGTTTGTTTAGGGCTTCATTTTTTTTTACCTGCAGACACTCAGCTCACCATGAAATGAGTTGGACACCACTGCTCTAATAGATTTCTCCCCTGGGAACACTGACTTCATGGACACACACACACACACCTTATCTCCCCCCCACACCACCACCCAGACCCAACCTACACCCACTCCTACGTACCAGTAGGAAGAAGTAGCAGGGCAGAGGGACTCCGTACTCCCCTGGGAACACAGCCTCCACGTACCAGGCCACCAGGCCATAGAGCAGGGCATCCAGCAGCAGCAGCCCCAGCACCTGGGCCAGGGAGAAGTCATCGTCCACCGTCACCGACTCAAACAGGTTACACCACTGGATCCCCGTGCCTGAGGGAAGGGGGGGATGGACAGGAGGAGAGAGAGGGAGTAAAGTTGGGTAGAGACATTTGAAATATATTGTGAAGACTCATAATTGGAGTGTTGGTATTTAAACACAACATTGGTATGAGGGCATTGGTGGGAGTGTGTGTGTGTGTGTCTCTCTGTGTGTGCGTCTCTCTGTGTGAGTCTCATGAGAACATGGCTCACCTTTGCCCTCAAACATGCCTAGTAGCTGCGCTCCCATGGCCATGGCCACATTGGAGATGAGGCAGGCAGACACCTTCTGGGCGTGGCTAAGCAGGTCGTAGCGAGGCCATAGGAACACGTACGGCAGGTAGGACAGGAAGTAGATGAAGCCGCCAGCCGCCGCCGCCACATTGGCTGGAGAGGGAGAGACGGCGTGTGTTTGAGAAAGATTATAGCAGTCAGACTGCAAAGAATCACTGATCTGCAAATCCCCTTGGATCCCAAATAACTTGTCATTAGTGATTTTGTAGATTGCCTTGCTCAAACTGATCTCCTTAAACACGCTGAGAGGGAAAGGTCTGGAGGGGGGGAAACAGTTGTCACATCGTGGCCCTTTGGGGTGTATATCGTGGATCCCCCCCTCTCGCTCTCGCACTTTATGAAAGGTCATAAATTCCTGGCAGAGATTCTCTCCCCTGGTCATGCAGAAAGAGGGGGGAAATAAAGAGCTTCTCTTGGTTCAACTCAATTTCCCAAAAATTGGAGGATTAAACAATATTTCTATTTTTGTGGGAATGGTCCGTGGGTATTTAAAGAACAATCCTGTCAGAGTTGTTTTATTTTGTGACATTAGGAAGGATGGTAGCACAGAATAATGGTAGTTTTGGAAGTGTACGTTTCTCAGTTATTCATTTTCTACCTGAATGTTGTGTACAATATATGATTGAATATGAAACTATTTGTGAGAAGATGTAATGTCATGTTGGCCTTCTAAACGAGATACTTGTTTAGCTATCAAATCAAATTATTCTTACATCAGCTGATATCTCAAAGTGCTGTACAGAAACCCAGCCTAAAACCCCAAACAGCAAGCAATGCAGGTGTAGAAGCACGGTGGCTAGGAAAAGCTCCCTAGAAAGGCCAAAACCTAGGAAGAAACCTAGAGAGGAACCAGGCTATGAGGGGTGGCCAGTCCTCTTCTGGCTGTGCCAGGTGGAGATTATAACAGAACATGGCCAAGATGTTAAAATGTTCATAGATGACCAGAAGGGTCAAATAATAATAATAATCACAGTAGTTGTTGAGGGTGCAACAAGTCAGCACCTCAGGAGTAAAATGTCAGCTTTTTATAGCCAATCATTCAGAGTGTCTCTACCGCTCCTGCTGTCTCTAGAGAGTTGAAAACAGCAGGTCTGGGACAGGTAACACGTCCGGTGAACAGGTCAGGATTCCATAGCCGCAGGCAGAACAGTTGAACAGTTTAGTTATAAAGTTTTAACTAGTCAGTGGCCACACCCCAGTGAGCCCAGACATTGCATCAGGCGTCATAGAACCGCCCCTTTTCCCACAGTATAAAACCCACTTCCTACAAAATATACATTAATAAGTCCAGACACGACACGGTGTAGATGCAAGATGGATACCAAATACAAGACCGTCTATGGAAAATGCTCAACACTTTATAAATAACAAAGTATGTTGTACTTGTGGCTTTTATAGTTCCTGTCACACTAGTCGTCCTTGTGAAAGGCAACATATCTCGGCACACACACACCTTGATGAACCGATGTACACAAAGAGGTGTGAGAAGCATGATGGATGTGATGACGGGAACACAAGGTGTGAATGAACACTTCTAATGACCCCGTAGGCACAGCCTTGAGAAGGTCTGTATGCTTAGAAAAGTCTGTATGATAATTGTCTACACCGATAGGATTCTCGAAAACGTAGGGAAAGCTATAGTCACAATGCATGGTTCCACTGCACCATCAGTGTTTTATAAAGCAACTGTCACACTGTGTTGTTGTTGACTGGTCAGCTTCTACAGAATCTTCAGACAAGACAGTAAAGGAAGAGAGAAATGGGTGGAGAAATAGAGGAGAGAAAACAGAGGAGATGCATTGTGCAAGAGAAATACCACAATATGTTCCTCTTTCTCCCTATTCTTCCTGTGAAATGACTAGGGCCCTGTGAAAAGCCACTTGCGGCTGACAATGCTTTAGGCCTGAATGGAGCTTACGTACATAGAAACTACTAAGTTTCCATTATCTGTTCCTTTGGAGAACGAGACAGAGAGAACAATAAAAAGAGGACAGATGAGTGTGTGCAGCTCAACCCATATGAAAACAGACAAAGAGCGCAGAGAGAGAGAGCGACCAGGGGACAGAGAGAGGGCCGAGAGAGAGATCGTAAGAGTGCCGAGAGAAAGAGAGAGAGCCGAGAGAGAGCCGAGAGAGCCGAGAGAGAGCGAGAACGCCGAGAGAGAGAGCGCGCCGAGAGAGGGAGAGAGAGAGAGAGAGAGAGAGAGAGAGAGCGAGAGAGAGAGAGAGAGAGAGAGAGAGAGAGAGAGAGAGAGAGAGAGAGAGAGAGAGAGAGAGAGAGAGAGAGAGAGAGAGAGAAGAGAAAGAAGAGAGAGCGCCGAGAGAGAGAGCGAGCGAGAGCGCCGAGAGAGAGAGCGAGCGAGAGCGCCGAGAGAGAGAGCGAGCGAGAGCGCCGAGAGAGAGAGCGAGCGAGAGCGCCGAGAGAGAGAGCGAGCGAGAGCGCCGAGAGAGAGAGCGAGCGAGAGCGCCGAGAGAGAGAGCGAGCGAGAGCGCCGAGAGAGAGAGCGAGCGAGAGCGCCGAGAGAGAGAGCGAGCGAGAGCGCCGAGAGAGAGAGCGAGCGAGAGCGCCGAGAGAGAGAGCGAGCGAGAGCGCCGAGAGAGAGAGCGAGCGAGAGAGCGAGAGAGAGAGAGAGAGCGAGAGAGAGAGAGCGAGAGCGCCGAGAGAGAGAGAGAGAGAGAGCCGAGAGAGCGAGAGAGCGAGAGAGAGAGAGAGAGAGAGAGAGAGAGAGAGAGAGAGAGAGAGAGAGAGAGAGAGAGAGAGCGCAAGAGAGAGAGAGCGAGCGAGAGCGAGAGAGAGAGAGCGAGCGAGAGCGAGAGAGAGAGCGAGCGAGAGCGCCGAGAGAGAGCGAGCGAGAGCGCCAGAGAGAGAAAAAACGAGCGAGAGCGCCGAGAGAGAGAGCGAGCGAGAGCGCCGAGAGAGAGCGAGCGAGAGCGCCGAGAGAGAGCGAGCGAGAGCGCCGAGAGAGAGCGAGCGAGAGCGCCGAGAGAGAGCGAGAGCGCCGAGAGAGAGCGAGGGAGCGCCGAGAGCGAGAGCGCCGAGAGAGCGAGAGCGCCGAGAGAGCGAGAGCGCCGAGAGAGCGAGAGCGCCGAGAGAGCGAGCGAGAGAGCGAGAGCGCCGAGAGAGCGAGAGCGCCGAGAGAGCGAGAGCGCGAGAGAGCGCGAGAGAGCGAGAGAGCGCGAGAGAGCGAGCGAGAGCGCAGAGAGAGAGAGCGAGAGCGCAGAGAGAGAGAGCGAGAGCGCAGAGAGAGAGAGCGAGAGCGCAGAGAGAGAGAGCGAGAGCGCAGAGAGAGCGCCGAGAGAGCGCCGAGAGAGCGAGCGAGAGAGCGCCGAGAGAGCGCGAGAGCGCCGAGAGAGCGCCGAGAGCGAGCGAGAGCGCCGAGAGAGCGAGCGAGAGCGCCGAGAGAGCGAGCGAGAGCGCCGAGAGAGCGAGCGAGAGCGAGCGAGAGCGCCGAGAGAGCGCGAGAGAGCGCCGAGAGAGCGAGCGAGAGCGCCGAGAGAGCGCCGAGAGAGCGCCGAGAGAGCGCCGAGAGAGCGCCGAGAGAGCGCCGAGAGAGCGCCGAGAAGAGGAGAAAGATAACCTCCTCCATCCTTTCAGATTAGATGTGAAGGCAGTATTCAGCCTCTGTTCACCCATCAACTCCATCGGTAATTACATAGAAGACAACTCTGGGCCAGGGAGAGGTAGTTAGAACAGGGGACTCATTGGTCCTGTGTGTGCAATGCCAGGGTCGAAGATTAATCTTAAAATAGTTATTCTGTGCCCGTCTGTTGAACAAGAGATAGGCTATCTGTATTTGCTATTCCTTCAACCTGCATACCTTTCAGACTAGCACACATTGAGAGACAGAGAGAGAGAGGGAGAGAGAGGGGGAGAGAGAGAAAGAACACAAGAAACATTATTCACAGAAAATTCCACCTGCTTTTCCTCCAAGGGACATTAATAATTCAGTCCCAAGAGAGGCCAGGTGCTACCTGACAGCAGGAGAGGGAGAAAGAGTGAGGGGAGGTGGAGAGAGAAGAGGATGAGCTACTGGTAAAAACAACAGAAATAAAGGCGATAGAGAGCGTGAGACAGACATTTTCCACAGACCCACAAAGAATATATAAACAAATCCAATGTTGATAATCTCCCATATTGATCTGGTGAAATTCCAGTGTGCCATCACAGCAGCAAGATTTGTGACCTGTTGCCACAAGAAAAGGGCAACCAGGGAAGAACAAAAACCATTGTAAATACAACCCATATTTATGTTTATTTATTTTCCCTTTTCTTCTTTAACCATTTGCATCTCACTACAATACTGTATAAAGACATATGACATTTCATACAAAACTATTATTTTGAAACTTTTGTAAGTGTAATGTTTACAGTAAATACTTTATTGTTTATAATCTATTTCACTTTATTTGGCAATGCAAGCATATGGTTCCCATGCCAATAAAGCCCCTTAAACTGAAAGTGAATTGAGAGAGAGAGACAGGGAGAAATAAAGACAAATTAAGAACTGCCTCATCTCTAAACGCAAGACACTAAAAACCTGACTCCACAGCCCACAAAGGGGCTCTCCATCCACATCAGCCCCTGATCCAGTCCCCAGTGGACCCCAACATTCAGGCCTGGCTGATTCCTCCATTACTACCAGCAAGAAGCGAAAAGCAATGAAGAAATTATGTTTCAGTTTGCTTCCTGAATTTAAATGAAGCCCCCTTTGCAGAGTCACGCCAAGGAGCCCGTCAATGTGAGTACCCACTCACCTAACTCTGCAGTTCAGATCTGAATGTGAGTACCCACTCACCTAACGCTGCAGGAGGTCAGAGTTTCAGGCAGCGGAAGGCCACCTGGAGAGGGGTCCTGTTGTGACTATGGGCCAGACACAGCTGAGGCCAGCTAAAAGCCCTTTCTCGCCCTACTCTAATAATGACATCATACTGTATGTCACACACCCAACCAATAATGTAAAAAATAAAAAGAGTCAGGAGAAAATATATCATGCACACCGTAATCAGATGCAATTTCAACGTTTTAATTTGCTAAGCTTTCAGCTACTCTTTTACAAGCCAAAGCCTGACAGAAATTGTATGGCTGCTGGGAGTAAATAACAGCTTGTCTGATTACACCAGAGTCCAAATTGGTCTTGAACACAATCACAGATCATTTTAATCTCCATCTGCACTCTTTTGTTGAGGAACGATTTGGAGAAATTGGACTGGACTTTTTTGTTCGAAAAGATATGGAAGTATAGAAGAAAGAAATTGTGAAAGAGAAATGATAAAGGACTACCAAGCGTCATCAACTGAAGGCCATTTAATAATCACCATTACCTTTTTGTGTGAGCAAATAACCAAAGTAGCCTGTGTGAGATTGGCTGTATGTGATTGACTGTGCTTTAATCCTCGGTCATGTTCAGTTCGCACAAACCAAGAAAACCTTCCGAAACTGATTGAAATGAAGAGGTACCCTCTGAACTTGTCCAATAAGAAACGCTTATTTTTGTTTTACATTTAAAAACTTTTTTTCTACAGTGTGCCTTTCTGAACATAACCCTGACAACGGTGAACAGAACAACCACACAACCTCTGTAAAGTCAGTCCGGAGACTAGTTGACATTTTTTGCGAACCTCACAAGTCATCTTTCCAGTACAGCACAACTCTGACCACACCAGCAGGGATAAAAGAGCAACATCCGCATTGTGCCGCGATTAATAGATCAACACCCAGGATGTGTAGAACTAAAAAATGTAATGTATCATATAGCATCAATCGCATTCGATTAGAACATAAACAATGGATTATTCTAAACCTCCCAAGCATGTGTATTGGCTGCTAGACATAAACGTGTAGACAGACAGGTTTTTCACCACATCTCCTCTCCCTTTGTTCCAGTTTGTCACGTTGAGTGACTGTTTAATTATTCCATGAGGCCGAATAGACATTTATTTGATTGCCCATCTTCCAGGCTCCAATGACTGATGGAGCTGGTTTACTGCTGTTCACTCAGAGGAAAGACGAAACAACCTCAGGAGAGTCAAATAATATGATCTACACTACATTTACGGTTGAAGTCGGAAGTTTACATACACCTTAGACAAATACATTTAAACTCAGTTTCACAATTCCTGACATTTAATCCTAGTAGAAATTCCCTGTTTTAGGTCAGTTAGGATCAACACTATATTTTAATAATGTGAAATGTCAGAATAATAGTAGAGAGAATTATTTCAGCTTTTATTTCTTTCATCACATTCCTAGTGGGTCAGAAGTTCACATACACTTAATTAGTATTTGGTAGCATTGACTTTAAATGGTTTAATTTGGGTCAAACGTTTTGGGTAGCCTTCCACAAGCTTCCATACTAAGAATTTTGGCCCATTCCTCCTGACAGAGCTGGTGTAACTGAGTAAGGTTTGTAGGCCTCCTTGCTCGCACATGCTTTTTCAGCTCTGCCCACACATTTTCTATGGGATTGAGGTCAGGGCTTTGTGATGGCCACTCCAATACCTTGACTTTGTTGTCCTTAAGCCATTTTGCCACTACTTTGGAAGTATGCTTGGGGTCATTGTCCATTTGGAAGACCTATTTGCGACCAAGTTGTAACTTCCTGACTGATGTCTTGAGATGTTGCTTCCATATATCCACATCATTTTCCTACCTCATGATGCCATCTATTTTGTGAAGTGCACCAGTCCCTCCTACAGCAAAGCACCCCCATGACATGATGCTGCCACCCCCGTGCTTTGCGGTAGGGATGGTGCTCTTCTGCTTGCAAGCTTCCCCCTTTTTCCTCCAAATATAACGATGGTCATAATGGCCAAACAGTTCTATTTTTGTTTCATCAGACCAGAGGACATCTGCAAAAAGTATGATCATTGTCCCCATGTGCAATTGCAAACCGTAGTCTTGCTTTTTTATGGCGGTTTTGGAGCAGTGGCTTCTTCCTTGCTGAGTGGCCTTTCAGGTTGTCGTTATTTTACTGTGGATATAGATACTTTTGTACCCGTTTCCTTCAGCATCTTCACAAGGTCCTTTGCTGTTGTTCTGGGATTGATTTGCACATTTCGCACCAAATTACGTTAATCTCTAGGAGACAGAACGCGTCTCCTTCCTGAGCGGTATGACGGCTGCGTGGTCCCATGGTGTTTATACTTACGTACTATTGTTTGTACAGATGAACATGGTACCTTCAGGCATTTGGAAATTGCTCCAAAGGATGAACCAGACTTGTGGAGGTCTACAATTATTTTTCTTGGCTGATTTAAAAAAAAAATTCCATGATGTCAAGCAAAGAGGCACAGAGTTTGAAGGTAGGCCTTGAAATACATCCACAGGTACACCTCGAATTGACTCAAATTATGTAAATTAGCCTATCAGAAGCTTCTAAAGCATGACATCATTTTCTGGAATTTTCCAAGCTGTTTAAAGGCACAGTCAACTTAGTGTATGTAAACTTCTGATCCACTGGAATTGTGATGCAGTGAATTACAAGTGAAATAATCTTTATGTAAACAATTGTTCAAAAATTACTTGTCATGCAAAGTAGATGTCCTAACCGACTTGCCAAAACTATAGTTTGTTAACAAGAAATGTGAGGAGTGGGTGAAAAACAAGTTAATGACTCCAACCTAAGTGTATGTAAACTTCCAACTTCAACTGTAACAGAACATACTATACACAATGGAGCATCTCTCAGATAGCACAGGACGGCTGAGGTTTTAGAAAACCATGAATAAACAGACAGATGGAAGGTCGGACAGACATTTTGAGACCGAGGTTTTAGAAAACCATGAATAAACAGACAGATGCAAGGTCGGACAGACATTTTGAGACAGATGTTTTAGAAAACCATGAATAAACAGACAGATGCAAGGTCGGACAGACATTTCGAGACAGAGGTTTTAGAAAACCATGAATAAAAAGACAGATGGAAGGTCGGACAGACATTTTGAGACACACACAAACAAACCTCTTGAAAACACACACACACACACACACCTCTTGAGAAGAAGGCACTGATCATGAAGCTGAAGTTGATGGTTGCCACGGCAAAGACAAGCAGGAAGACAAAGACCAGGGTGGGGTCACTATAGGTCAACACAGCTCCATTAGGGCTCACCTAGAAAGGGCCAGGACAGGGAAGAACACCATTATCATCATGAATACTAAAACACACTGAATGAAAAATAATTCCCCTCCTTAAAGCAATAGAAAGAAAATACTAGTTAAGTGTTTTTGTTTGTGTTTTATAAAATAACCGTTATGTAAAGTGCAAACTCACCTTGATGCAGAAGAGCAGCGTGACGAAGAACATGGAGATGGCGAGGAAGAGGAAGAACATGAGGAACCAGGCCGTCCAGTGCAGCCAGTTACTGAGGCCCATCATCCGCATGTACTCCTGTAGAGAGTAAATAGAGTGAGATGGACCATTTGTTTGACTGACAGGTAATCCACCACCTCACCCACCTTGAGCTTCCTCTCCTTCTCCTGCACCACGGCCCTCACGATGTTCAGAGAGGTATAGGTGAGGCTCAGCACCAGGAGGAGGGGCAGCTGGTTCTGGATGGCCAGGATGAACACGTCGTAGATGAACGGCGGGAAGGGGAATCGGCGGAGGACCACCCGGGTCTGGGAGAAGAGCCAGGCTGCTCCTGTGCTGTTATAGGAACGCATGATGGCCTTGTTGACCGCATGCTGCACTGCCAGGAAGCCCTCGCGGAAGTAACCTACGGAGAGGAACCGGGTTATGTTAGAATAACTTCATCCCAATTCACACAATGCCCAGCAACAGCCCCAAAACATCACTGCTCTAGAGGAGATCTGCATGGAGGAATGGGCAAAAATACCAGCAACAGTGTGTGAAAACCTTGTGAAGACTTACAGAAAACGTTTGACCTCTGTCATTGCCAACAAAGGATATATAACAAAGTATTGAGATAAACTTTTGTTATTGACCAAATACTTATTTTCCACCATAATTTGCAAATAAATTCATTCAAAACCCTACAATGTCATTTTCTGGAAAAAAAAAAAAATTCTCTCATTTTGTCTGTCATAGTTGAAGTGTACCTTTGATGACAATTACAGGCCTCTCATCTTTTTAAGTGGGAGAACTTGCACAATTGGTGGCTGACTAAATACTTTTTTGTCCCACTGTGTGTGTATGTATATATATATATATAATTATTCTCACGGGTGCTGGAAATCCCTCAAAGTCCCCTCAAGGATAGTAAAACAAGGAACATTCTCCATTGTGGGGACATTACCCACATCCTCACGAGTACAAAGGCTATGGTAAGCTTAAGGGTTAAGTTTAGGGTTCCAATTAGGGTACAGACTCACCAGGCGTCCCCCCCTGGAGGTCGTACTGCTCCCTGGGCCCGGGCAGTTGGAAGAGGGGGAACAAGTTGAGGGTGTGCCAGTCAAAGTCATTGTTGATGTTTAGCTCAGACTTCTCCTTGGCCGGGGCATTACGGGGACTAAAGCTGAACCGCAGGTGGTAGCTGACCTGTAGGGGATAGGAGGAGAGGAGGGAGGGAAAGAAAGAGAGTAAAAGAGAGAAAGATTATGAACAACTGGAAGAGTGTATTTTCTTTTTGTAGATGTGAAAGATCAGATTATATATATATATATATATATTTTTTTTATATATATATTGACTTTCAGACCTCAGTCAGACCTCTCTGCCCAACACACACCTAATCACCAACACATTCCACTGACACAGGGAGAGGGTGACAGAGTTAAATCTCCATAGGGAGGATGGTGTCCATCAACCCAACCAGGGAATTCTCGTCTCTTTTTCCTGACTTCCTTCCAGCAGGTCATTCCCGCTGCACAGGTTAAAAAAAACACTGTGGAGCTTTAGCTTTTGGTGTGTCGAGGTCTGCCGCTTTCTGTCCAATTTGCTCATTTCTGTAGAATATTTATGTCTCTATAGACAACCCCTTTTGGCTCAAGAGCATCCTCAGATGCAAACGTTCTGTATAGCCTCAAACCAGGAGGAAATACTAAAGTGTGGTTAAAGGTTAGCATGTCAAGGATTTGGCTGGACTGCAGGTGACTCCAGGATTATTGTATTTGAATGAGGGGCAATAATACAGTCAGTGAGAATCCAGATGCTTTCATATGTAAACAAAGAGCTGATTCAGGGTTCAAGGTTCAAGTAGGGTGACCACATGTCCCAGATTGTACGGTACAGTCCTGCATTTTGGCCTTTCGTCCCACAACCAAACAATCAGGTCCCGCATTTTACCAACAAATGAAAACATCACTAATTTAGAAAAAAGGTCAATTTCTCTTGTATTTCAGTCAGACTTCCTTTTCATTTGCTGAGAAGTGACATTCCAACCGGTCTTGTTTGAAGTCACGTTGAGCTTACGACAAGATAAATATGAAGGATGTGGTGCTGGTGATGTTAAACACTTCTCCAATCGTTGTTGAGATCTGATATTATGCGCAACACAAGAAGAGACATAGGCCAATGTCATATCATCAACCAATCACATTTGTCAAAACCTTTCGGGCTAAATTCTAGCTAAAACTTGAAGGACTGTTTATTAACTTCTAACAAAAATTGTGTAACGAAGAGCTACTAATGTCAGTAAATAGTCATATTAGACAAAGATATAAGGTCATTTTGGCAAACTTGTGAGGCTGTCCATGCTCATTAGTTGCTCATTCAACATATTTGCTGCTACTTCATTCAATACCGTTTTAAAAGTCTCTCTTCCTAACTGTTAAACATTTCCTAAGACAAACCAGCAATGATTCCATGGCAAAATATAGCCAGAATTTTGTGTGAGGAAAAAAGTGTAGGCAAGGTACACTTCAATTAGTTCACTCGGTGCTGCGGTAGGGAGATGTGTGTGCCTGTGTGTGGAAAAATAATTCAGGTGTAGGCTATACTGTCCCATATTTTAAAATGTGCTCACCCTAGGTTAAAGTACAGTGAAGCTGACTGGTCACACACATACTGTTATTTATTTTTTATTTCACCTTTATTTAACCCGGAAGGCCAGTTGAGAATAAGTTCTCATTTACAACTGCGACCTGGCCAAGATAAAGCATAGCAGTGCGACACAAACAATAACAGAGTTACACATGGAATAAACAAAACAAGCACAGTCAATCATAAAATAGAAAAAGTCTATATATAGAGTGTGCAAATGAGGTAAGAGAAGAGAAGGCAATAAATAGGCCATAGTGGCAATATAATTACAATATAGCAATTAAACACTGGAGTGATAGATGTGCAGAAGATGAATGTGCAAGTAGAGATGATGGGGTGCAAAGGAGCAAAATAAATCAAATAAATAACAGTATGGGAATGATGTAGTTGGTTAGGCTATTCACATATGGGCTATGTACAGGTGCAGTGATCTGTGAGCTGCTCTGACAGCTGGTGCTTAAAGCTAGTGAGGAAGAAGAGTCTCCAGCTTCAGTGATTTTTGCAGAAAGTCTGTACTTTTGACGAAATCGATTGGTCAATATTTTTAAACAAGTATTTTTTTTCCCATTTTTACATTGAGTTTGTCTGATGCTTTAAGCACATGAAATAAGACACAAATTACTCAAGAGGGAGCCAGAGATCAAGATAACCAGGAAAAAAATATAAAAAACCTGACCCGACCGTTCTCTTCCCGCTCCTGCTGGCTTTCGCAGAGTCCGCCCTTACTCTCTTGAAGTTTCCGGTAATAGGCCAATTTATCTTAATATTTCTACCGATCTGCATGCCAGTTATGGTTATGTGGAACTGTTTCATTTAATTTATAAATACGTCTTTGTATCTCAAAATCATTGTCATGTGTTTTATCATAATTCTATTCAAATCTAAGTGAAAATTATACAAACCTAAAAAGTAACTTATTTTGGCATTGCCAGCTATGTAAAAATACCCTATATAAAGCCAACAAATAAAAACATTGCAGCCTGAAGGTAGAAAATATCCTGATAAAAATAAATATAGAAAATCACATTGGCTATGCATGGCCTGTCTGCAACCAACTTGAAACATTGTATCAACTATTAACTTGGGTTGGGCACAAGCTCACAAACTTGCAACATTGTATAAAATATTCTGTGCCAGTGAGCTCGGGACAGACAGCTGTAGGCTATTTGCACAAGGGATAATAAGTAATCAGGTAGGCCTATTTTATGACGTTTCCACTGGATCAGAGCATTGTATTTTTCCCTTTCACACCGAGTGGTTATTGAATGGGAGGGAACTGGAACGATTTTTCAAATACATTGAGGAACTATTGTAATTCTCAAAGTATGTAAAAACAGACTGTTTGCTTGCTATTTGAGGTGAAGAAAACATGAATTTGAGAAGCTCCACAGCTCATTAATGGTGGTGTGGCAATCAGAAATAATATCAGATCCCCCCCCAAATGGGCACATTTCTATGCCTACATTTGCGTGCAGGCCAGGTATCCTATAGTCCTACTTCGAATATGACTAAAGTCACAAAATTCTTAAATGGAATGACATTTTTATTTTATCTCACAAGTGTAGCATAGGTTGTATGCTCCGCAAACAACGTGTCCACTCTGACAATGAGAAAGGTAAAAGACAGGAATAATAATCAATTGAATGCATTAACAGAAATTACCGTAATCAAACACACAATGTAGATTAGAAATAATAGGACTTAATGGTAAATGTACTACTGGTGATATATATGTATTGTATTGGAGGGAGAGAGCACAGTAAGACAGACGTGCATTGTGCATCTTAGCCACACTCACCTTCTTGGACTGTGCAATCCCTCGCGGCCTACGCAATGGATTAGTTCACTGAGATGGGCGCGAATAAGACCGGTGTCTCGTGTTCAATCAAATAAAATATACAGTGCTTTCGGAAAGTATTCAGACCCCTTGACTTTTTCAACATTTTGTTACGTTACAATTTTATTATAAAATTGATTTGTTTTTTTTCCCCCATCAATCCACACCCTATACCCCATAATAACAAAAAAAACAGGTTTTTAGAAATTTTGCTAATTTATTAAAAATTAAAAACTGAAATATGACATTTACAAAAGTATTCAGACCTTTTACTCAGTACTTTGTTGAAGCACCTTTGGCAGTGATTACAACCTCGAGTCTTCTTGGGTATGACGCTACAAGCTTGGCACTCCTGTATTTGGAGAGTTTCTCCCATTCTTCTCTACAGATCCTCTCAAGCACTGTCAGGTTGGATGGGGAGCGTTGCTGCACAGCTATTTTCAGGTCTCTCCAGAGATGTTCAAATCGGATTCAAGTCCCGGCTCTGTCTGGGCCACTCAAGGACATTCAGAGATTTGTCCCGAAACCACACCTGCGTTGTCTTGGCTGTGTGCTTAAGTTTGTTGTCCTGTTGGAAAATGAACCTTCGCCTCAGTCTGAGGTCCTGAGTGCTTTGGAGCAGGTTTTCATCAAGGATCTCTTTTACTTTGCTCCATTCATCTTTGCCTCGATCCTGACTAGTCTCCCAGTCCCTGATGCTGAAAAACATCCCCACAGCATGATGCTGCCACCACCATGCTTCACCGTAGGCATGGTGCCCTGTTTCCTCCAGATGTGACTCTTGCCATTCAAGCCAAAGAGTTAGATCTTGGCTTCATCAGAACAGAGAATATTGTTTCTCATGGTCTGTCTTTAGGTGCTGTCATGTGCCTCTTACTGAGGAGTGGCTCCGTCTGGTGACCCTACCATAAAGGCCGGATTGGTGGAGTGCTACAGAGATGAGAACCTTTCAGAAGGACAACCATCTCCACAGAGGAACTCTGGAGCTCTGTCAGAGTGACCATCTGGTTCTTGGTCACCTCCCTGAACAAGGCCCATATCCCCCGATTGCTCAGTTTGGCCGGGCCGGCCAGCTCCAGGAAGAGTCTTGGTGGTTCCAAATTTCTTCCATTTAAGAATGATGGAGGCCACTGTGTTCTTGGGGACTTCAATGCTGCAAACATTTTTGGTACCCTTCCCCAGATCTGTGCCTCGACACAACCCTGTCTCTACGGACAATTCCTTCAACCTCATGGCTTGGTTTTTGCTCTGACATGCACTGTCAACTGTGGGACCTTATATAGACAGGTGTATGCCCTTCCAAATTATGTCCAATCAATTGAATATACCACCGGTGGACTCCAATCAAGTTGTAGAAACAGGATGTACCTGAGCTCAATATTGAGTCTCATAGCAAAGGGTGTGTTTTTTATATTTTTAATACATTTGCAAAAAAGTCTAAAAACCTATTTTCACTGTCATTATGGCGTATTGTCTGTAGATTGCAGAGGATTTTTTTTAATGCACTTTAGAATAAGGCTGCAACGTAACAAAATGTGGAAAAAGTCAAGGGGTCTGAATACTTTCCAAAGGCATATATATTTGCTACTGCTCGACAACAAATGAAAACCTCGGACGATCATCAGCCTATCGACCAAACAATCAACCAGGCGACTAATTGGGGTCATCTCTAAGTGCAATACAAACCATATGAATACACTATTAAACCAACCTGTTGGGGCAGTGGCTCATCATCGTGAGTGAAGGAGTGCTCAAACACCACAGCAGCCAGAACCTTCCGAGACTGAGGGTCCTTCCTCACAAAGTCCTCAAACTGCTCCTCTGTCTCAAACCCATGCACTGTTGGGGCAAACAGAGAGAGAGAGAGAACATTAGTTGAAGTGACAAAATCCCATGTCATGTCTATCAATTTTTAACACGGACTCTCCCTTGAACTTCTTTGGGATTGGTGTCCCTTCCACGGGAAGGCTGAGCAAACATAGGCTAATGCGATTAGCATGAGGTTGTAAGTAACAAGAACATTTCCCAGGACATATGGGATATTGGCAGAAAGCTTAAATTCTTGTTAATCTAACTGCACTGTCCAATTTACAGTAGCTATTACAGTGAAATAATACTGTGCTATTGTTTAAGGAGAGTGCACAAGTTTGAACATGAAAAGTTACTAATAAACAAATAAGGCACATTTGGGCAGTCTTGATTTTTTTTAAATACAGAAATCAAATTGGATCAGTCTAAAACGTTGCACATACACTGCTGGAAAAATACATTATGGCCTTTCTCTTGCATTTCAAATATGGTACAAAAGAATGGTTTTACCAGATCTATTGTGTTATATTCTCTTACATTCCTTTCACATTGCCAAACTTAAAAGCGATTAATTTCAAATGGTACCAAGAATATCCTTGCTTCTAGGCCTGAACTATAGGCAATTTGATTTGGGAAAGTCATTTTAGGCGAAAATGTATAAAAAGGGCCGGATCCTTAATTAACCTTGTGAATTCTACCAGTTGACATGGAGACATACAGTAAGAAGAGAAACAAGTGGAAGGAACAGAACAGTCACACAGGCAAAGACAGACAGATCCTCTGTCTGTACTACCCTGGTTTGAAAGCCAGCTGAAAACACAACAGGCTCATATAACAGTGGCATGATATTGACACAGTGAAGTTGTGAAATAAGCCTCACTTTCACCCCATGTTCCAGTTACAGAAAACAATCAATATCTTATCTTGAGCTCAAAAGATGTTTTCCATTCATTTATAGATTTGTCTACCGCTCCCATAGATTTCAACATACTCTGTTAATCTCATCTTGAGCACTGGTATTCAGGCCCACACACACATAGGCCCTCTCACTCTAAAACAGTTAAAAATCAAAAGTAGCAGTCAGTATCTGCTGCCACCAGCTCCTCCTCATTGACTGCACCAGATTTGCCAGTTCTTGCTGTGAGATGTGACACCACTCTTCCACCAAGGCACCTGCAAGGACCCAAACATTTTGGGGGGGTGGGGGTGGCCATAGCCCTTACCCTCCGATCCAACAGGTCCCAGACGTGCTAAATATGATTGAGATCCAGGCTCTTCGCTGGCCATGGCAGAACAGGAAATTACGCACAGAATGAGCAGTATAGCTGGTGGCATTGTCATGTCAGGATGAGCCTGCAGGAAGGATACCACATGAGGCAGGAGGATGTCTTCCCTGTAACGCACAGCGTTGAGATTACCTGCAATGACAACAAGCTCAGTCCGATGATGCTGTGACACACCACCTCCAGAGTACAGGCCTCAGTGTAACGCTCATTACTTCGACAACAAACGCAAATCCGACCTTCATCCCTGGTGAGACAAAACCGCGACTCGTCACAGTGAAGAGCACATTTTGCCAGTCCTGTCTGGTCCAGCAACGGTTGGTTTGTGCCCATAGGCGACGTTGATGCCGGTGATGTCTGGTGAGGATCTGCCTTACAACAGACCTACAAGCCCTCAGTTCAGCCTCTTTCAGCCTATTGCAGACAGTCTGAGCACTGGAGGGATTGTGCATTCCTGGTGTAACTCAGGCAGTTATTGTTGCCATCCTGTACCTGTCCCGCAGGTGTGATGTTCGGATGTACCGATCCTCTGCCACTACGAGGACGATCCGCTGTCTGTCCTGTCTCCCTGTAGCGCTATCTTAGGCGTCTCACAGTACGGACATTGCAATGTATTGCCCTGGGCATGCATGCATCATGCATGCTGCATGTTTAAACCCTTTACAATAAAGATCTGTGAAGTTATTTGGAGTTTTACGAAATATCTTTGAAAGACAAAATCCTGAAAAGGGGATGTTTCTTTCTTTGTTGAGTTTATTTATTTTTTCCTGTCCCTTTTTCATATTGATTCTATACTGAACAAAAATCTAAATGCAACATGTAAAGTGTTGGTCCCATGTTTAATGAGCTGCATTTTTTTTTAAATCACAGAAATGTTTCATACGCACAAAAAGCTTATTTCTCAAATTTGTTTACATGTGAGCATTTCTCCTTTGCTAAGAAAATCCATCCACCTGACAGCAGCAGCTTATAAAGAAGCTGATTAAACAGCATGATCAATACATAGGTGCACCTTGTGCTTGGGACAACAAAAAGGCCACTAAAGTTGTCACACAACACAATGCCACAGATGTCTCAAGTTGAGGGAGCATGCAATTGGCATGCTGACTTCAAGAATGTCCAGCAGAGCTGTTCCCAGATAATTTAATGTTAATTTATCTACCATATGCCACCTCCAATGTCATTTTAGAGAATTTGGCAACCGGCCTCACAAGTGCAGACCACGTGTAACCACACCAGCCCAGGACTTCCACATCCTCTTCTTCACCTGGCGGGATCGTCAGAGGGGCCCTTTTGTGGGGAAAAAACTCCCCAGTGGGTGGGCACACCCACAGCTGTGCCCCTGCTAAGTGATGTGAAATGCATAGATTAGGGCCCAATTTATGTATTTCAATTGATTGATATGAACTCAGTATAAATCGCTGAACGTGTATTTGTATAATGTATTACAAGATGTGCATACATTTTAACGTGTCATACCCTGTTGAGAGTTATTCTACATGCATGACATTCTAAACCTCCATAGTGACCACTCCCTTCCCCCTCCTCTCACAATCTAAATTATTCACAGCGTTGATGGGCTATTGTGTGTGTGTGTGTGTGTGTGTGTGTGTGTGTGTGTGTGTGTGTGTGTGTGTGTGTGTGTGTGTGTGTGTGTGTGTGTGTGTGTCCATCCGCACCAGACTGACAGGCTACAGGGGTGAGCTCCTCTCCATCTCCCCCGCCTCTCCATCTGAATCAGATAGTGAAGAGACTGGCCCTTACATGTAGCCTGAGGAGTCAGGCGCCATTTCTGGAGGAACCAGTATTCCCAGGACAGCCGAGGCTGGTAGGTGAGCCTACAATAACACCAGGGCAGTAGTACATGCTATACTACCACAACAACATCCAGGTATACTGCATTGTGGTATGTGCTTTACTACCACAACAACATCCAGTTATATAGCATAATGGTACATGATATACTACCACAACAACATCCAGTTATATAGCATAATGGTACATGATATACTACCACAACAACATCCAGTTATATAGCATAATGGTACATGATATACTACAACAACATCCAGTTATATAGCATAATGGTACATGATATACTACAACAACATCTAGTTATATAGCATAATGGTACATGATATACTACAACAACATCCAGTTATATAGCATAATGGTACATGATATACTACAACAACATCCAGTTATATAGCATAATGGTACAAGATATACTACCATAAAAACATTCAGTTATACAGCATAAATGAGAAGACATGTAACTGCCAAAATAAAGGAAACACCAACATAATAGGGTGTTGGGCCACCATGAGCCAGAACAGCTTCAATGCACCTTGGCATACATTCTACAAGTGTCTAGAACTCTATTGGAGGGATGAGACACTGTTCTTCATCGAGAAATTCCATCATTTGATGTTTTGTTGATGGAAAACGCTCTCTCAAGCACCGCTCCAGAATATCCCAGAAGTGTTCAATTGGGTTGATATCCCCCACCATTTCTCCTTCACCCAAATCCAGATAGCTGATGTTCTGAAAGAGCTGCAAAATCTGGACCCCAACAAATCAGCCGGGCAAGACAATCTGGACCCTCTCTAAAATTATCTGCCAAAATTGTTGCAACCCTTATTACTAGCCTGTTCAACCTCTTTTGTATCGTCTGGGATTCCCAAAGATTGGAAAGCTGCTGCGGTCATCTCCCTCTTCAAAGTGGGTGACACTCTAGACCCAAACTGCTACCGACCTATATCTATCCTACCCTGTCTAAGGTCTTCGAAAGACAAGTTAACAAACAGATTACCGACCATTTCGAATCCTACCGTACCTTCTCCGCTATGCAATCTGGATTCAGAGATGGTTATGGGTGCACCTCAGCCACGCTCAAGGTCCTAAACGATATCATGACCGCCATCGACAAGAGACATTACTGTGCAGCCGTATTCATCGACCTGGCCAAGGCTTTCGACTCTGTCAATCACCACATTCTTATTGGCAGAAACCACAGCCATGGTTTCTCAAATGATTCCCTCGCCTGGTTCAGCAACTACTTCTCTGATAGAGTTCAGTGTGTCAAATCGAAGGGCCTGTTGTCTGGACCTCTGGCAGTCTCTATGGGGGTGCCACAGGGTTAAATTCTCAGGCCAACTCTCTTCTCTGTATACATCAATGATGTCACTCTTGCTGCTGGTGATTCTCTGATCCACCTCGACGCAGACGACACCATTCTGTATACTTCTGGCCCTTCTTTGGACACTGTGTTAACTAACCTCCAGACGAGCTTCAATGCCATACAGCTTTCCTTCCGTGGCCTCCAACTGCTCTTTAATGCAAGTAAAACTAAATGCATGCTATTCAATCGATCACTGCCTGCACCTGCCCGCCCGTCCAGCATCACTAATCTGGGCGGCTCTGACTTAGAATACTTGGACAACTACAAATACCTAGGTGTCTGGTTAGACTGTAAACTCTCCTTCCAGACTCACATTAAGCATCTCCAATCCAAAATTAAATCTAGAATAGGCTTCCTATATCGCAACAAAGCATCCTTCACTCATGCTGCCAAACATACCCTCGTAGAACTGACCATCCTACTGATCCTCGACTTCAGCGATATCATCTATAAAATAGCCTCAAATACTCTACTCAACAAATTGGATGCAGTCTATCACAGTGCCATCCGTTTTATCACCAAAGCCCCATATACTACCCACCACTGCGACCTGAACGCTCTCGTTGGTTGGCCCTCACTTCATACTCGTCGCCAAACCCACTGGCTACAGGTTCAAGTCCCTGATAGGTAAAGCCCCGCCTTATCTCAGCTCACTGGTCACCATAGCAGCACCCACTCGTAGCACGCACTCCAGCAGGTATATCTCACTGGTCACCCCCAAAGCCAATTCCCCCTTTGGTCGCCTTTCCTCCCAGTTCTCTGCTGCCAATGACTGGAACAAACTGCAACAATCTCTGAAGCTGGAGACTCATATCTACCTCACTAGCTTTAAGCACCAGCTGTCAGAGCAGCTCACGATCACTGCACCTGTACATAGATAGCCCATCTGTAAATAGCCCATCTACCTCATCCCCATACTGTATTTATTTATTTATCTTGCTCCTTATTATTATCTTGCACCCCAGTATCTCTACTTGCACATTCATCTTCATCTTCATCATCTTAACCATGTGTATGTGACAAATCAAATTTGATTTGATTTAGATGAACTGGAGCCATTGGGTCTGGCGACGAATATGTAGCAAGGGCCAGCCGACTAGAGCATACAGGTTGCAGTGGGTGGTATAAGGGGATTTGGTGACAAAATGGATGGCATAGCTATGGTAGCCAAAATAAATTCCCTGCCCAGCATTTTTATACATGCCCCTAAGCATGATGGGATATTCATTGCTTATATATGCAATAACATCAAAGCAGTGGCATAGGCTACTGGGCCTACTATTACAGGCTACTGGGCCTACTATTACAGGCTACTGGGCCTACTATTACAGGCTACTGGGCCTACTATTACAGGCTACTGGGCCTACTATTACAGGCTACTGGGCCGACTATTACAGGCTACTGGGCCGACTATTACAGGCTACTGGGCCGACTATTACAGGCTACTGGGCCGACTATTACAGGCTACTGGGCCGACTATTACAGGCTACTGGGTCTACTATTACAGGCTACTGGGTCGACTATTACAGGCTACTGGGCCTACTATTACAGGCTACTGGGCCGACTATTACAGGCTACTGGGCCTACTATTACAGGCTACTGGGCCTACTATTACAGGCTACTGGGCCTACTATTACAGACTACTGGGCTTATTATTACAGGCTACTGGGCCTACTATAACAACATTTGTAGATTCATATTGAATAGATCAGTCCAACAACACAAAGTGAAACCGGTTTAACTAGAACATAGTAGATTCCTATTGAATAGAGATTTGCCTTTACAGTATCAAAGCTGTGCCACTGGTTACAGAAACAGCAACATCCACCCCTAATGCCTAGCATAGAGTGTCATTGGCAAAATGCAAGCCACCGGAAGAGATCATTTACCTACAGTGGCACTGATTCAATTCGATGAATGGCAATGTGGGCTTTGCTTTCCAGAGAAAGTGGGGTCATTACAGTAACAGTATTGTATGTGACTGGGTTTCAAATGCTCAGGGCTTTCTTTAACACTATAGCCAATGATCTTTACAGGTCCATGCTTATAGAATCTCACAAATCTGGACTTAAATAATATAGTTGTCCTCTGAACCGCTAAGGGTAGCGAGGAGATCATTATTCACAGAACAGGATGGAGTAACAAGCTGTCACACAAACACGCTGTAACCCCAAATTAACTTGAACTCATCAAAGTAAATAATGTTCTCTGTTCGAGACAATGACACACTGACTACACCTGGGCAACCCAAGCTAAACTGTACATTTTCATTAGGTTTTCCATCCATTTTTGTATCCATTATAAGCTACCACTCCATGCAGGACACAGTGACCAGCACAGAGATATGGTCCCAGTCACCTCATAACAGAACACAGACACAGGCTACAATGACTTGACAGACCAACCCCATCTTCTGTCTATGAGATGGTCTCTCAATGTAGGACGTACTTACACTGGCAGAACAGAGCTTGTTTTCATGATAAAGACTGTATGTTTTCTCCAGCAGAGGAAGATCTTTTTTTCAGATGTTTTAGTCATACTCAACATCATCATCCGTTCCCATCTAAACCATCATCATTATTATCATCATCATCACATCATTTTTGCTGGGTAGAGGAGCACAGCCCTGACACTCTCTCCTTTACTCACCTGAACTGATGACGGGTGCCAGGCTGCGCTGCACGTCCTCCGCCACCCGCCGCACCACACTGGCATTGCCCGGCACGTAGGCCAACTGGTAGTGATGGTAGTTGTCCAGTGGGTACTGCAGGCCATCCACAGAGAAGCTCTGGTAGAGCGTGGCATTGGGGTAGTCCTTGAAAGGCACGTTCTCGCGCAGCACGATGAGGATGCCCGAGAAGAGCAGTGGCAGGGCGATCTCCACTAGAGTCACCAGGATCTGACGCTTCTGTAGGGGGGAGAGAAAGGATGTATTGGCAGAGGAAAGAAACAAAGTGGTAGAGGAACATCGGCAAAGGTTTTAGAAAGAGGAGAGAAGGAGAAAGATCAGTGAGCTGTGCATGACAGAACATTCGTCACCTAAATCATCAAAAGCCTGGACTCAGTAGATAGTAAATCAAAGTGATTACTATCGAATAGTAATTCTCTCTGTGACCTCCTCTGACACACCAGAGTTGGCTCAGACTGAAACAAAAACTATCCATTAGCAGTACTGTAAGGTCATTTCCATAGTTTCAGAAGAAAATTGGTGATTTAAATGTTAGATGAAATGTCCAAGCTGCCATTTGACCAGATGAGTCGAGACAACAATTATTTGAATGCTCATAGGAGAGATATGGTGCATTTCACAAGTTTCTCTGCTCATAGGATATGTGAAGGCCACCCCTTGTACAATGACTGGAGAAAGCAGCAGCTTGGACAGTGTTCAGTTATCACAGTGGAGATGCTCTCATCTCATTCTCACAGGTCAGGGCTGAACCTAAACATATATTTCTGGAGACATTGCCATACAGACTGAGTGTGTACCATAGAGAACAACAGTATCCGAGAGACAGTTTCATGGGGCCACCGAGTCCCCTTGGCGATGGTACTGAGACAACAGGACTAAAATTGAATCCAACTATGCCGGCTCTGACGCTCCTCGGATGTGGCAGGGCTTGCAAACTATCATGGATTACAAAGATTAACGTGAGCCTACCAGACGAGCTACATTCCTATTCTCGCTTCGAGGCCAGCAACACTGAACCATGCATGAGAGCACCAGCTGCTCCAGATCTGTATGATCACGCTCTATGTAGCCGATGTGAGTAAGACCTTTAACCAGGTTAACATTCAGACGGATTACCAGGTTGCGTGCTCAGAGCATGCGCTGACGAGCTGGCAAGTGTCTTCACTGACATTGTCAACCTTGACTACAGCTCAGCGCTTAACAAAACAGTGCCCTGCAAGCTCAACACTAAGCTCAGGACCTTGGGACTGCACACCTCCCTCTTCAACTGGATGCTGATCTTCCTGACAGGCCATCCCAAGGTGGTGAGGGTAGGCAATAACACATCCGCCACACTAACCCTCAACACGGTTGCCCCTCAGTGGTATTTGCTTTTTTCCCCTCCTGTACTCCCTCTTCACCCATGACTCCAACACCATCATTAAGTTTTCTGACGACACAACTGTGGTTGGCCTGATCACCGACGAGGAGACCTGCCAGTGTGGTGCCAGGACAACAACCTCTCCCTCAATGTCAGCAAGAAAAAGGAGCTGATCCTGGACTAAAAGGAAACAAAGGGCCAGGAAACCATCCACAGACAGGGCGGGTCGAGAACTTCAAGTTCCTTGGTGTCCACATCACTAAAACATTATCAGGGTCCACACACACCAACACAGTCGTGAAGAAGGCACCACAACGCCTCTTCCCCCTCATGAGGCTGAAAAGATTTGGTATGGGCCCTCAGACCATCAAACATTTATACAGCTGCACCATAGAAAGCATCTTGACTGGCTGCATCACCGCTTGGTATGGCAACTGCTTGGCATTCGACCTCAAAGTGCTACAGAGGGCAGCGCGTACGGTCCAGTACATCATTGGGGCCGAGATCTCTGCCATCCAGGACCTCTATATCAAGCAGTGTCAAAGACTCCAGCCACCCAAGTGATAGACTGTTCGCTCTGCTACCGCACGGCAAGTGGTACCGATGCACCAAGTCTGGAACCAACAGGATCCTGAACAGCTTCTACCCCCAAGCCATAAGACTGCTAAATAGTTAACCAATTGCTACCTGGACTATCTGCATTGACCCCATTGCACCAACTCATCACATAGGTTGCTGCTACTGTTTATTATCTATCCTGTTGCCTAGTCACTTTATCCCTACCTATATGTACATACAGCATCTACCTCAATTACAGTGAACACATCTGTCTATACAAATTGAGCAATCGGGGGAGAAGGGCCTTGGGGGTGACCAAGAACCCGATGATCACTGACAGAGCGCCAGAGTTCCTCTGTTGATATTGGAGAACCTTCCAGGAGGACAACCATCTCTGCAGCACTCCACCAAATCAGGCCTTTATGGTAGAGTGGATAGACGGAAGCCACTCCTCAGTAAAAATGTACAAATGGCACCTAAAGATGAGAAACAATATTCCCTGGTCCAATGAAACCAAGACTGAACTCTTTGGCCTGAATGCCAAGCATCATGTCTGGAGGAAACCTGGCACCATCCCTAGGGTGAAGCATGGTCGTGGCAGCATCATGCTGTGGGGAAGTTTTTCAGCGGCATGGACTGGGAGACAAGCCAGGATGGAGGGAAATATGAAAGAAGAAAAGTACAGAGAGATCCTTGATTAAAACCTGCTCCGGAGTGATCAGGACCTCAGACTGGGGTGAAGGTTCACCTTCCAACGTTTCGCCAGGGTTGTGTTCTTTAGGGCACACTGAATTAAAACGTTTCAAAATATTGTGCAATGGAAAACAAAAACTATTCTTACTGAACCAGTCCATGTAGTCCTTCCCTGTTTCAATCTAATTTTCTGTTTACTCCTGAATGAGCACAACCCAGACCTAAACATTGGATGCTAGCTGCACTGTAGCAGGCTGTGTAACTCGTATCTTGTTCAACTGGTAATCAACAGTAAACCCTGTTAAACAGAGTTCATATCAAATTTAATTTGTCACATTCTTTGTAAACAACAAGTGTAGACTGACAGTGAAATGCTTACTTACAACAATGCAGAGAGGAGAATAAAAAAACATTTCCAGAAAAATGATATCACGCGGAATAAATACATAATGAGTAACGATAACTTGGCTATCTTCACGGTGTACTAGTGCCGAGTCGATGTGCAGCGTTACGAGTAGAGGTCGACCGATTATGATTTTTCAACGCCGATACCGATTATTTGAGGACCAACGCAGATTTTTTTTTATAGATATATTTGTAATAATGACAATTACAACAATACTGAATGAACAATGAACACTTATTTGAACTTAATATAATACATAAATAACATCTATTTAGTCTCAAATAAATAATGAAACATGTTCAATTTGGTTTAAATAATGCAAAAACAAAGTGTTGGAGAAGAAAGTAAAAGTGCAATATGTGCTATGTAAGAAAGCTAACGTTTCTGTTCCTTTTAACATGAGTCTTCAATATTCCCAGGTAAGAAGTTTTAGGTTGTAGTTATTATAGGAATTATAGGACTATTTCTCTCTATACGATTTGGATTTCATATACTTTTGACTATCGGATGTTCTTATAGGCACTTTAGTATTGCTAGTGTAACAGTATAGCTTCCGTCCCTCTAGTTAGCGCGCGACCTTACTAGTTAACTGTAAGGTTGCAAGATTGTATCCCCCGAGCTGGCAAGGTGAAAATCTGTCGTTCTGCCCCTGAACAAGGTAGTTAACCCACCATTCCTAGGCCGTCATTGAAAATAAGAATGTGTTCTTAACTGACTTGCCTAGTTAAATAAAGATTAAATACATTTAAATAAATAAATAGGCAAATCGGCGCCCAAAAATACAGATTTCCAATTGTTATGAAAACGTGAAATCGGCCCTAATTAAATCGGCCATTCCGATTAATTAGTCGACCTCTAGTCTGTATTAACAATAGTCAGCTAACTATGTACTTTAGGGTCTGTATTAACAATGGTCTCACAGTAGGAGTGCTAATATAGGATAAATGTTGCCTTTTAGATCTAAAGGAATACTATTACATAGGCAGAATTTCACCTGATCTAAGATCAGCACTCCTACTACTCCACCTACTTGGAGATCATTTTTGAATACAGACTGACCCACGTTGACCCCTTACAGAGCAGTTCTCTCTGGGTCAATCCCTGGTTACCTGGTATGAACCTTCCATGCACTCTGTAGTGTCTCTGTGATGGGGCCAAGATAGACACCCTTTTCCTGTCTGGCCTCAATTGAGTCTCCAGGAGTGTGGGTTAATGGTAATGAAACAACCATCTTAAAGGGAGGCAGAAAGCAGGAAATGGAAGCAGCTACACACACTAACACGAGAAACTGTGTGACATTGTCGTATGTGTGTTTCATAATGCAACCACCCTCCCAGATTTGTGAAGGGTTTTGATTAAGTCTTTGATATGAGAGCCATTGTGGGGAGCTATCGTTAATAAACAGCCCAAACTACTGAGAAACAAACTCAAACACACCAGCACGTCTTATACACACAAGAAAAACTACAGAAGTGTATTTACTTACCATTCAATTCAATCTTTCATCAGTGAATAAATATCCCAGCCCAGTGTGTTTCACCACCTACTGTTTCAACGCAGCATGAAGCTTGGCAATATATCAAGACTGAGGGTAGTCAGACCATATCCATAAAGAGTCTCAAAGTAGGAGTGCTGATCTAGGATCAGGTCCATGTAATCTTATGTATTACTATCAAAAAGGCTCAACTGATCCTAGATCATCACTCCTATTCTGAGACACTTTACAAATACTGGCCCAGGATTTGTGAAAGGACAGAGTTTGGATAGGTGGCTATACCAAACCATCACATATTAATCACTCACAACAGTCAATTAAAGAACTGGTCTTTAAAACCTACTGTAGATCTGTCAATTCATCCACACCATGGAAGCTAGTGGTTACCGTGGTGAGGTGGCAAAGGTACCATGTCAATATAGAATTTGGAAAACAAAAGACAGCAAGGTAATTTAGATTTTAAATGACTACTTTTTGACCTCCACCTTAACACGTTTCAGTGCAACAACACAACAGCCAAGACACGCACCAGGCTTTCATGTCCCGTTGCTAACCTCTAAATGAAATCAATGTTGGAGGCAGAGTTGGGGTCGATTCGAAGTCAGGAACTACACTGAAATTCCAATTCATGAATAGAAAAACATTTGCATATATTATCAATCATTTCTCATTTAAATGAAAAGAAGCTACTTCAAAAGTTTTAAATTGAAACACTTCCTGAATTGACCAAATTTATCTGCAAACATTGATTTCCCCAAGGATTGATAGAACTATGGGGCTGCTAGACCAAACATGGGTCAAGACAGTCTTGTGACAGAACCTGTGGCTGTGACACTGTTTGTCAGCAACCCCAATCACGCCCCTTACCCGAAACCAGGTTTAAATACTAACCCCAATCCCTTCCCTTAGCCTAAACCAGGTTTAAATACTAACCCCAATCCCTTCCCATAGCCTAAACCAGGTTTAAATACTAACCCCAATCCCTTCCCTTAGCCTAAACCAGGTTTAAATACTAACCCCAATCCCTTCCCTTAGCCTAAACCAGGTTTAAATACTAACCCCAATCCCCTCCCTTAGCCTAAACCAGGTTTATATACTAACCCCAATCCCGCCCCTTACCCTAAACCAGGTTTATATACTAACCCCAATCCCGCCCATTACCCTAAACCAGATTTATATACTAACCCCAATCCCGCCCTTACCCTAAACCAGTTTATTTAACCCCAATACCCTAAACCAGATTTATATACTAACCCCAATCCCGCCCCTCACCCTAAACCAGATTTATATACTAACCCCAATCCCGCCCATTACCCTAAACCAGATTTATATACTAACCCCAATCCCGCCCCTCACCCTAAACCAGGTTTATATACTAACCCCAATCCCGCCCCTTACCCAGGTTTGTATACTAACCCCAATCCTGCCCCTTACCCAGGTTTGTATACTAACCCCAATCCCGCCCCTTACCCTAAACCAGGTTTATATACTAACCCCTAAATCCCTTCCCTTAGCCTAAACCAGGTATAAATACTAACCCCAATCCCGCCCCTTACCCTAAACCAGGTTTAAATACTAACCCCAATCCCACCACTTACCCTAAACCAGGTTTATATACACTAACCCCAATCCCACCACTTACCCTAAACCAGGTTTATATACACTAACCCCAATCCCACCACTTACCCTAAACCAGATTTATATACACTAACCCCAATCCCGCCACTTACCCTAAACTGGGCTTGTATACAACCCCAATCCCACCACCCTAAACCAGGTTCGTATCCAAATCCCAACCCTCCCCATACACTGACACATCACACTCCATCTTCTTTGATCCCACCCCTCTCTTTATTCATGTTTTTGTTAAGTCTGATGTCTTCACTCCTGTTTTTTGTTTTTCTTACAATTGTAAAGTGATGTTGGGTCCTTGAAAAGCGCTAGAAGTCCCATGTATTATTATTATTAAATAGTACTGTACACATTTCACTCTCTGCAAAGTACAACTCGCAATAAAGTTTTAGATCTTATTCAGATGGTTAACTGTAGCATCCCCCTGAACATTTACATTCAATATCCCCTACACCACCCACCTGCTGAAGGTAGTTCTCCCTACACCACCCACCTGCTGAAGGTAGTTCTCCCTACACCACCCACCTGCTGAAGGTAGTTCTCCCTACACCACCCACCTGCTGAAGGTAGTTCTCCCTACACCACCCACCTGCTGAAGGTAGTTCTCCCTACACCACCCACCTGCTGAAGGTAGTTCTTCCACAAGAGTAATCCAAACTGGCGTGCTATCGCCATTTAGAGAGGAGACTGGATACAGACCAGAACTACAACAGGACCTGGACAGACAAAAAGAGAAAGAGAAATGTTCAGTTACTACATTTATCTGGTTCTGAACTAGGCTTATCAATGTATTTGGTGTGTTGACAGAAATTTGACAGAGCAATCCTACCAAACACAGTTGATCCACAGAGGCTTTTCACCTCCAGATAACCATCAGTTCATAATGTAAACAAAGAAAATCAAACAAGCAAAAAAGAGAAGTGAAATTGGATGTTACTCAGCTCGGTATTCGTATAGACTGTACGTATCAAACACAATCAGAAAACCTAAATCCGGGTTCTGAGAAACACAGAGTCTGACAATTGGAGAATGACGACATTCAGCTCAATAGAGGACATGAGAAGAGAGGGGGAGAAGAAACACGAGAAGAAAGAAAAAAACACTAAGCAAAAAGTATACTGTTGACAATCGCTCACCAAACCAGTTGTACCTAGTTTGTTTAGTGAGTGTTGACAGGACATGCTTGTTTAAATGTTTTTGAACTGCCTCAACAGAGTAGGCCTTTGACAGGCAGACAGGGAAAGGTTATAATATACCATTTCAATGGAATGTTGAGCAAATTGGGGTGAACTATGGGTGTTAAGAAGAACAACCCCACACACCCATCTATCTTACCCATCTAAAATAACATGTCTTCATCCCTTCAACAGGGCTGTAGTGGAGCAGGTTGAGAGCTTCAAGTTCCTCGGTGTCCACATCACTAAGGAATTAACATTGTCCACGCACAGCAACACAGTCATGAAGAAGGCACAACAAAGCCTCTTCCCCCTCTGGAGGCTGAAAAGATATGGCATGGGCTCTCAGATCCATAAAAAGTTCTACAGCTGCATCATTGAGAACCCTAACCTTAACCCTAACCTTAAGCCTAACCCTAAGCCTAACCCTAAGCCTAACCCTAAGCCTAACCCTAAGCCTAACCCTAAGCCTAACCCTAACCCTAAGCCTAAGCCTAACCCTAACCCTAAGCCTAACCCTAAGCCTAACCCTAAGCCTAAGCCTAACCCTAAGCCTAAGCCTAAACCTAACCCTAAGCCTAACCCTAAGCCTAACCCTTAACCCTAACCCTAACCCTAACCCTAAGCCTAACCCTAAGCCTAACCCCTGCATCACCGATTGGCATCCGACCGCAAAGCGCTACAGAGGATAGTGCGGATGGCCCAGTACATCACCGGGGCCATGCTCCCTGTCATCCAGGACCTCTATACCAGGCAGTGTTAGAGGAAGGCCCTGGAAATTGTCAAAGACCCCAACCACCCAAGTCATAGACTTCACTCTGCTACTGTACGGCAAGCAGTACCGGAGCGCCAAGTTTGGGACCAAAAGGCTCCTGAACAGTCAACAAGCTGAACAGTCAGTCAAATGGCTAGCCGGACTATTTGCATGGACAATGTATTGCGCAGACTCTCTTGCAGTGACTCTACCCACACACTCCCTAGACTCTACCCACACACTCCCTAGACTCTACCCACACACTCCCTAGACTCTACCCACACACTCCCTAGACTCTACCCACACACTCCCTAGACTCTACCCACACACTCCCTAGACTCTACCCACACACTCCCTAGACTCTACCCACACACTCCCTAGACTCTACCCACACACTCCCACTGACACTCAAACACACGGGCCTCCAGAGTGACGCAGTGGTCTAAGGCACTGCATCGCAGTTGCTAACCGTGCCACTAGAGATCCTGGTTCGAGGGTTTGGCCAGCAGGGATGTCCTTGTCCCATCGCGCTCTAGCGACTCCTGTGGCAGGCCGGGCGCATGCACGCTGACACGGTCGCAGGATGTTTCATTGGTGCGGCTGGCTTCCAGATTAGGCAGGCATTGTGTCAAGAAGCAGTGCGATTGTTGGGTCGTGTTTAGGGGGACCCATGGCTCTCGACCTTCACCTCTCCAGAGTCCGTACAGGAGTTGCAGCGATGAGACAATAGTAGCTACCAATTGGATACCAAAACAAATGGGTAGAAAAACACTTTCACACACGCTGCCGCTACTCTGCTTATTATCTATCCTGATTGCCTGGTCACTTTTACCCCTATCCACATGTAAATACAGTATTACCTCAATTACCTCATAACCCCATTCTCTCACTGTCAACTGCGTTTATTTTCAGCAAACTTAACATGTGTAAATATTTGTATGAACATAAGATTCTACAACAAAAGTAACAGTCAGTATCTGGTGTGCCCACCAGCTGCATTAAGTACTGCTGTGCATCTCCTCCTCATGGAATGCACCAGATTGGCCCACTCTTCCACCAAGGCACCTGCAAGTTCCCAGACATTTCTGGCGGGAACGGCCTTCGCCCTCAACCTCCGTTCCAACAGGTCCCAGACATGCTCAATGGGATTGAGATCCGAGCTCTTTGCTGGCCATGGCAGTACACTGGCGAACAGTATGGCTGGTGGCATTTTCATGCTGTAGGGTCATGTCAGGATGAGCCTGCAGGAAGGGTACCACATGAGAGAGGAAGATGTCTTCCCTGGACACACAAAATAAATGTATGCACAACGGTGCACGCGCGCAGCCGGTTTGGGTTCCTTCTCACAGTACTGACATTGCAATTTATTGCCCTGGCCACATCTGCAGTCCTCATGCCTCCTTGCAGCATGCCTAAGGCACATTCACGCAGATGAACAGGGACCCTGAGCCTGGGCTTTTTTGCTGAGTTTATATAGCCCCCTTATTGTGTTACTATCTTTTCTATTTGCTAATTCTCTTACTTTTTAACTATGCATTGTTGGGAAAGGGCTCGTAAGTAAGCATTTCAGGGTAAAGTCTTCAGCTGTTGTATTCGTCGCGTCGTCAACATTTGATTGGATTTGATTCTGGTATTTGGCCGTCCTTAGCTATTATACCGTTTTCATAGTGCGTTTCGGGTCACGATAGTGTTTCGGCAACTACATAATACATACAAAAGTGTGCAGACACCTCTTCAAATGAGTAGATTGAGCCATTTTAGTCACACCCGTTTATCACCGGTGTATAAAACCAAGCACACAGCCATGCAATCTCCATAGACAAACATGGCAGTAGAATGGCCTTACTGAAGAGCTCAGAGAATTTCAATGTGGCACAGACATAGGATGCCACCTTTCCAACAAGTCAGTTTGTCAAATTTCAGGCCTCCAACTGTAGGTGCTGTTAATGTGAAGTGGAAAGGTCTAGGAGCAACAAAGGCTCAGCCACGAAGTGGTAGGCCACACAAGCTCACAGAATGGGACCGTTCGGTCTTCGGTTGTAACACTCACTACGGAGTTCCGACCTGCCTCTGGAAGCAACGTCAGCACAAGAACTGTTCGTCAGGGGCTTCATGAACTGAGTTTCCATGGCCAAGCAACCGCACACAAGCTTAAGATCATCATGTGCAATGCCAAGCGTTGACTGGAGTGGTGTAAAGCTCGCCCCCATTGGACTCTGGAAATGCGTTCTCTGGAATGATGAATCACGCTTCACCATCTGGCAGTCCGACAGACGAATCTGGCTTTGGCAGATGGCGGATGCCCCAATGCTACCTGCCCCAATGCACAGTGCCAACTGTAAAGTCTGGGGCTGTTATTCATGGTTTGGGCTAGGCACCTTTGGGAGAAATTGAAATGCCGACTGCGAGCCAGACCTAATCACTCAACATCAGCGCCCGACCTCAATAATTCTCATGACTGAATGGAAGCAAGTCCCATAAGCAATGTTCCAACATCTAGTGGAAAGCCTTCCCAGAAGAGTGGAGGCTATTATAGCAGATGCAGATGATTTTGGAATGAGATGATCAACGAGCTGGTGTCCACGAACTTTTGGTCATGTATGTTATTTTACCCATTCCTGGTATCCAATTGGTAGTTAGTCTTGTCCCGTCGCTGTACGGACACGGGAGAGGCGAAGGTCAAAAGCCGTGCATCCTCCGAAACACAACCCAGCCAGTGTGTCGGAGGAAACACTATACTGACTGTGTCAGTGTGCACTGCGCCCGGCCTGCCACAGGAGTCGCTAGTGCGCAAAGGGACAAGAACATGTCCTAACCCGGACAGTGCTGGGCCAATTGTGCGCCGCACCATGGGTCTCCCGGTCACGTCCGGCTGCGACAGAGCCTGGACTTGAACCAGGATCTCTAGTGGCACAGCTAGCACTTCGATGCAGTGCCTTAGACCACTGCGCCACTCGGATGCAGAACTGGGCCAGTGCGGCTCAGCTTGGCTGCACTCTGCGGTGCAAAAGGGGTATAATCCAGATGTGAGCCATACCCTTTCCTGTCAATCTACTTCAATGGCCTTGAAACTCTGTGTTTCAACAGCCTTGGAGAGCAACAACAAATGGTTTGCTGCGGACAGATGACAACCGTCATACGCCTGTCATATCATTCACCACCACCAAGACCTAAATCACCACTACATTCACTGTGTGTGAAGGCAAGGCAGGTAACTTCCTTTTTGAAATATAAGGCCTCTCTATCCTCAGTTGCTACAAATCTGATTATGTCTTTCTGTTTAGAAAAGGGGACTGCTGTTGTGACTGGCCTCAAAGAAATAGGGTTCCTCTGTGAAAGGGTAGTTATAAACAATTATCAACCCTTGTACTTCTTGCCAATGGTCAGTGTGTCTTCTTGTGTCACGTTCGGAGGGTCACACCAGAATAATAATAGTTAATTGGGTGAGGAAGGTAGGGAATAAAAAAAAACTCTCAGAGGCAGTGTCTTCATGCTAAAGTTTTGTGCTGAAGATCTAACGAAAGACGAATGTATGATAGAAAAAGCAGTGTCATTCATCTCATAAATGCATCTCTTTCATGGCCTAATATTAGGCCCAAATTCATTTAAATCAACAAATACTCTGTCTAAAGACTAGAATTAAGCTATTAATGTTTCATTTTAAATCATTGTATACGGGATAGACAAAGGACATTACCTGCGGAAGACACATTAACTGAATGCCTTCATCTGTACAACTGAATAGGTATCCCCTTTCCCTTTCATGCATTTACAAACGCAATGCTGATGAAGTAATTATATACGATTTGTCGTTCATGTGAAATTTGAACGTCAGTTGCTGACTAAACTAAGATAAACATCCAAGTGATGTTGGTCTTGATATAAACATTATAGATGTAACGCAAATAATAGGTCTGTATTTTTTCTAGAAATGATGCCCTCCGGTCTTCACGGTTATTGGTCCAACTGAATTATTTGGCCTAAATGATTGGACAAACGACAATCCCCAATACTGGTGAAGCAGGTCCAAAACAAATATTTCCCCCAAAATAACGTTGCTTTATGATATTTCATTTATTTTAGTCTCAGAACAACTATTAAACACAGTTTTATGAAACCCTTATTGAATCATTCCAAATGCAAGGCAACCTTACCTTATAAAAGAAAGGCTCGATATGTGAACTTCATGGGTTCTCCTTAGTCAGCGTATACAATTCCTCCTTTTTAAAACGATGGCTTTACATGTCCTCTCCGTTTACTTTCGACTTAACACCCGAGGTTGCATTCGTTAGGCTGTGAATGTGTGTATTTTTACTCAGTAAACGCCAGTTAGGGAGGCGATGACATTGCACCAGACACAGTGAAAGGCCGAATTCATTGTGCAAATCCAGATACAATCGTCAACAGATGCAATCACGTGACCTGATCCTGTCTGTCACATGACCCTACACCAGCTGTGTGTGGGTTTTTAGTTGGCTCCTTGCTGCCCGGGACGTCCCAATGATCCCGAATAGCGCTAACCGTATGTTCCCTTTTCTTTCGAAATACAGGAGTCATTTGGGGACATGAAACTTGTGTGTCTCTGGGTATTCTGTAGCTAGGGTACTATTGTATAGTCATTTAAACTTGTGACAATTGCATGGTCCAATAATTATATAAGTAAGAATACTTTACTATCAGTTTGATAAAGAAAATAAACCCTTTCTCATCAGTGCAACTCTTTGCACATAAATTCATGTGCATACATAGTGTATTTTTAACTACCGAGTGGCACAGCAGTCTAAGGCACTGCATATCAGTGTTAGAGACATCACTAGACACTCTGGCTTTGAATCCAGGCTGTATCACAACCAGCCCTGATTGGGATTCCCATAGGGCATCGCACAATTGGCCCAACATCGCCCGGGTTCGGCCATCATTGTAAATAAGAATGTTCTTAACTGACTTGCCTACTTAAAGGTTCAATTAAAATATTCAAGTGCATGTGTGTGTGTGTGTGTACGCTCCGGGTGTGGCCCCCTGGCGGTCGTACTGCTCCCTGGGCAGGGCAGTTAAAAAGGGTGGAACAGGTTCAGGGAGTGTCAGTCATAGCTCATATTCAACACATACATCTGCAAGTCCACATGCTTGTTTTAATAGAAATTGATACCGGGTGCACAGAAATATCTTCACAAGTCACTTGATGGTACAATGTAGACAAAAAACAAGCCAAATGTCAACCTTTATGTAGAAAAAGACTTGTCCTTCTTGGAATGAAGCCAAAACCAATCATCCAATTTCAAGTAAAAGGCATATTGTCACAGTTCTTTCTTCCCCCCGCCACATTTACATATGTACATAACAGACCAGGGATATGAGTCTGACCTAACAGTTTTAAAAACATATTTACAGTCACAATCATTTGTGCACAAGGGTTGTGTCTGAAATGGCACCCTATTCCACTGGATGTCATAAGGTGAATGCACCAATTTGTAAGTCGCTCTGGATAAGAGCGTCTGCTAAATGACTTAAATGTAAATGTCTATTCAGTGCCCTACTTTGACCAGAGACCAATGGGGCTGCGGGCAAAAGAAGTGCACTACATATGGAATAGGATGACATTTCAGACGGAGCCCAAGGACTCAGTGTCCTGATGTAGGCATACAGTACTTAACACATCAAGTAATCATTTGCCTTTTAGTGTCTTCACGTCCGTTTCCCCAAAAGGAGGCAATGCAACTCCACTTAATGGAATAACATTAGTAGTTGATTGTTCAAGCATAGAAAACATCACTGTGGAAAAACAAAACACTCCTTATTCAATAGAAGTGCCAGACCTCATTCAAGACGAACCCATTGGGAGAAACGGTGGGCAAAACGAATAGACTTGCTTTGACAAAACTTGTTCGATGTTCTGAACTTCAAATTTCATGTCGCACTGTGCACCTCTTAGTTACTAAAAACTGTGACCTCATTGGTCAATGTTCATGGCTCAATGTTCAGATGACATCACTGATGATTGAACCATAGAAATACAATCTATATCATCTATTATATTTCTAGGGCATCAATTTTAGTGGTTTCTAACAGACAGATGCAATCATGTGCTCTCACCCATGAAATTAGGTGTTATGGGGTCAAAGGTTAGGGGTGGTGGGGATGACTGAAATATTCTGCTTCTACAAAATGTTATGCTGTTTTCAAATACCTTGCTCTAGTTAAAGCTTGTAGAATTGATTTGTTCCTGTAATATAGGTTCTCTCCTGTGCTCCAACTCTAAACAGTACAGTACATGCAGCACATGTACAGTACATACAAAACTATAGCTAAGAATGTATTTCCGTACGCTTGAATTACTATCATATCAGTCTTTACAGGTAAAAGCTATTTACCCACCGATAGTCCCCTCAATTAAGTTTTAAAGTACCTTTGGTATGTGAACAAACAAATGATAAATGGATCAGAGAAAATTCAGACTCAAAATAAGGCTTTAGACTACACAATAGTAGCTATCTAAAGTACAGATCGAGCCTGGAATCCAAACTGAACATGGTTTTGTTTCACTACTCAGTTTGGATCCCAGGCTAGTAGAGTAGCGAACTCCTGACCATTCTGTACAGGCAGTGCATATCAGAATCTCTTCACTGGTATAAACAGGGATTCATGAAACTCCCAACATCAGAAGAGTTGCAGAGAGCAAAACAACAACAAACAAAAAACTGTTGCATTGATTAATAATTGTAATCAAATACAGTCAACAATGCAGGTTGTGGTTCTTTTCACATGTGGAAGACTTCATACAGACATATTTCAAAATGGTCCATGAGGAGTCTTTTTTTTTTTTTTAGGTGGTAGCTGCAATCCTTTGACATCTGAGATAGGTTGTTGTTGCAAAAGTCAATGTGTGAGACCAGCGCGGAACACAATCTGGATCAATGCAATGTAACAAAGTCATGAGGTGGATATTGAAGAGCTGTTCCAATGGTTTTTCAGCTGATGAAGGTAGTCTCACAAATGACACCCTCTTCCCTATGCAGTGCACTACGTTTGAACAGGAATCTAGTCAAAGTAGTGCACTACATAGGGAATAGTGTCATTTGGGATACAAGCGAAGTCTGTGAAATATGAGAGGGAGCCATCTGATCTTTCTCAAGCAGATGTCTGTTTATCCGTGCGGAATGTAACAACATTTTAAAAGTCTGGATTCTGGAGAGACCGTTTGGGTTTGTGTGTAAAGCTTACAACAGGTATTTGTGATCTTACGGCGTTCCAGGAACCAGTGCAGATTTCAGGCCTTCATGGAATGAAGAATATTGTCACCGACAGAAGTACTCCTGGTTCGTGTTCATTAGGGCAGGAACATTTAAACTTTTTCAACAGGAGACAGAAATTATAATTTCTTATTGGACAAGTCCAGGTAGTCCCTTTACTTTTAGGTCTGTTTGTCTTCAGTTCGGTGCCTAATGAACACGACCATGGCAAAAGATGGTGAAGTTGAGGCAGGGTGGTAGAAAATCATCTGAATCCATTCAACGGTGAGTCAAGTCAGTGCTTACAGGCTTAGGAAACCTACACTTGAGGCATATACCACCTCTTCATCCTCCCCTTCCCTCTCCCCTCCGCTGTGAGCTGCTGCGTTCTTCCTCTTTACCTGTTTGCGAGCTGCAGCCCGGGGTCTTTGCACCGGCACCAGGAGGTGGAACCCAGGCAGAGCCACCGTGATGCTGGAGGCGGAGCCTGGAGTGGGGTCCGGAGGCAGCGCCGTGAAGGTGCAGGGCATCAGGAGTGAAGAGGAATTGGAGGAAGGGCTGGCACTCTGGACAGAGGAGTAACCTGAGCTGTGGAAGTCGGTTGTGATGAATGAGGAGAGGGGCTCTCGCAGTCGGCTCCTGGCACTCCCCTCCCCTTCATACTCCTCTTCCTCTTTGTTCCCCTCACAGAAACTGTCATCGTCGCTGGAGAGGGCTCGGCAGTGCAGTTTAGAGTCCTCGGGCTCCGTTGCTAGCTCCAGTGTCATGGCCAGAACAGAGGCTACACAGAAGAAGATACTGTTAGCTTGGCAGCATATCATTCATAGTGAGTGTAGTGACCTCATGTAAACAAAAATCCAACCCATGTCAATTATTAGGACATGATTATATATGTATTGCTATTTGAGGTTGCCAACATATTGCTCACTATGTCTGCTGCAGATAAGAGAACATGAGAAAACGAGTTTTGATCAGTTACGGAAATAAAAGAGCTGAAAATATATTGATCACTATTTATATTTTTTAAGGTGGAAAACAAGCTACGGGAGTTTTGGCGCCAGTAGAGCGGACTAGCGCTAGCGACAGTCAATTATTATTTTTGATTTATTCATTTACAAATCCATACTTCGGAGTCAAATATTGATATAATAATAATCCTTAAATATTGATATACACAACTATTGATTTCCACCCCGTCACTATCAATTATGGATGCCTTAAAAGGAAAACGTCACACAAACTCTTTGTATTTGTTTCATTAGTCCATTGCTGATGTAGTGAAAAACAATTGCGCAATAGATTTCTCAAGATATACAACTTTCAAAATACAGAAATACAGCCGCCGGTACGATGCATTTTGCATCATATGATGCTGCGTTTTGCATGCGTCTGCCTCTGAGCAGTCTGGTCTGTACCCCACATAAGGAGAATGATGTCTGACTATGTCTACCAGTACATAGTGATGTCACTACATCTAGTTCACCAGTTAGAATGGCCAGCATGACACTAGTCTTCCATTAACCCCCATCTCTAGATAGGGCTGGAGTGTATTCATTAGTGCAAGCTTTGCAATGGAAAACAAAAAACAGGCATTTCTTATTGGACACATTCAGGTAGGTCCCTCCCGGTTTGGTTCCCAGTGAATACACCCCTGGTAAAGAGCTGATCATAAATGGTCAGAACTCATAGTTGATACCCTCCACTCACTCTCTCCCTCCTTCTCTCCTTCGCTCTCCTGGTCCCCCTCGTATCCGGAGCATGAGGTGTCCAGGCTCCAGTCCAGCATGTCCCCCACCAGGGTCTCTTCCTGAGTAGACAGCTCAGCCGTGGGTGTGGCCACAAAGCTGCCTCGGTGCACAGGCAAGGACTCCTCCCGTCTCCTGGGGGAGAGAAACAGCATATTTATCCAAGTAAGCTTGGGGTCAAGCTTATTTGTAACCTATTTGATGCTACTGAGTCTTCTTAGTTTAGTTTATTCATCAATGTTTTTTAAATTGTTAATAAAGTCATAAAGGATGACAAAGTTTAATATTTACTTCCATTGTGGTCTAGTGGGCAGATGGTAATTACTCAGTACAGCATAAACAAACAACTTTGGTTTGAAAGCACTTTTTTGGATGAGACCAGCACTGGACAACCACCATAAAAAGGCTACATGAGAGTGGTCACACTTGCCCAATACCAAATTAACCCCTAGCGTTGACAATCTGCCTAGACACTTGGCAAGGATTGGACAGAGGAAAATCCTCCCTGGCCTATAAAAGAGAGCACGGTGGAGCTAATCATTATATTGCTCTCACATTTGAGTGGCTTAACGGTAGTAACCCACCTCTTGCTGTTGCTGGAGGGGGAGGAGAGGAAGGTGTGGATGTCAGCTGGCTGGCCCGTGGGGCTGGGCAGCACCATGTAGGGTTCCACCTCCGGGACCTCCAGGACCTGACACAGCTCCTTGAAATCAATCACCTGGGAGAGAACACAGGTACACCAACACACTGGTTAGGGTAGTGTTAAGTAGGCACGAACTGGAAGACAAAGCTCTTCAACTGAGAGGTACTATCTGAATTTGTCCAATAAGGACATCTTGTTTTTCTTTGCCTAGTGATGGAGGGGACAACATTATATTGATATTTTGACTCCAAATATTGATTTGTAAAAAAGAAAGAACACCTAAGTATTGTGATAATGTCATATTGCGAGGTCCCTGGCAATTCCCATCCCTAGTTTTGCTACGATGTGCACACCACCAGTACAGCCAAAAGGAGAATATCCAGGCCAGCAGCCCAGCACTGTGCACTTCGTCTTGACATACTAGTTTGAAAAAGGCAACGGTCCATGTCAGGAGATGACAAGCTCACCTTTTCTTTGCTGATGTGTTGGTAGGCCTCGTCCTCAAACCTCTGCTTGACACCTGTCAGAGACATTTGCCTGTAGTCTTTGGGTACATCCTTACTGAAGCTGTCAGAGAGAGAGAGAGACAGACAGAGACAGACAGACAGAGACAGAGAGAGAGACAGAGAGAGACAGAAAAGGATGATTAATCATTCAGTCTGTGTTCTCCAACTGTGTAACATCCAATGGGAAATCATCAGTATATGATAGTACTTTGTTTGAAAATTGGACGTTGTCAATAAAGTGCAGTGCCTCCCACTCTTCTGACTCACACAAGTATGGTGCAGGGTGAGTCATCCCCCACACACACACAGTCCTTAGCAAACACACCCTAGGTCCAGCTCCCTCCCACTCACCTTTCGATCCCAGCCGACACCCCACCCCTACGGCCCTCTGCATCAGGGTCACTGTGGCCCTTCGCTAATGATGATCTACGTCGTGGTTAACAGGAGCAGATAGGCTGCGTCCCAAATGGCACCCCACTCCCTACACATTGCACTACCTTGGAAAACATGTGCACTAGGGAATCGGAGACCATTTAGGACATACCAACAAACAACCTGATCTTGTAATCAATACCATTGTCCAATTTGTCTGTCTGCAGCGCTGGCTTGCAACAGTCTAAGAAATCAGCACACTACTTTGTCTTTATAAGTATGTGACTTCATGTGATTTTCTACAGTGTGCTCAAAGAACTGCAGGAGGGAAAACGTAGAACAGCAGGAGCAGCAGTGTGCGGTGAAAGACAAACAGCGGTCGGTGCATTTTACTGGCTTTATAATGAGACAGCAACGGACAGCCCTCCTGCCGGGGACATGAAGGAGAGGGAGGGGGTGAGGGAGATTGTGAGTGGGCGGAGTCTTAACCACCCATGTGGTAAAAACCACCTACCGACAGAAAACCCAGCCTGATCAAAAGGGCTAAGAGGACCAAAACACAACCTTTCATCTCTTCAACTAAAATCACTACGGAGATTGGCATTCCTCACCTGCTGGAAATCACACTCATATTGAAAAGCAGCATGGCATTCATCAGAACTGCTACCTTTCTGACCTGCAGGGGGTTCTACAGTAATGGTGCCCAGAGAACACTTCAGGATTGTAATAATACTGGAGCAGTCCTTTAAATAGCACTTCACATTGACTACTGTGTGTGGATGATGAACCGAGGAATGGAAAAAAAACATCTCTGCAAGTTATATAAAGAGGTCTTCTCACAAACACATTCTCAATAACACACCTGCATGTACGCTAGTGTTGCCTTATTCCCCCTAACGAAGACTACAAGTATAAAAAAAATCTTAAACAAGCTAATGATTTGTTCTAATCATGCGCTGACAGCGCTAATTAGCGACTAGAGAATTAGCACAACTAACCGCCGTCTGTCATTCCCCCATTGCTGCTTCCCAGAATTGTTTTTCTTCCACTAGATAACACAGCCCCAAAGTAAAAATTAGCTATAAACATACAAAATAATTTAAGGATAGGATTGGGCACAAGGTTAGCAGTGTGGTTTCAGGTCTCGTTTTTATTCTTTATTTTTAAATAGGCAGGGTTTATGCCTTTGTGGCTGTGTTAACTAGTAACGGAATGAAAAAGGGAGAACCGCTAATTGCTAGAATACTAATTGATAGCAGGATGGGCTGCTGAGGGACAATGGGGATCTCCAGGAAGAGGGGCTATTGATACTCACCACAGCTAGCCTGCATGCTAACAAGGTTGTTTACTACCACAACCAGTAGGCAAGCTAAAATAGAAACAGCTTGGTTTCAGTCAACAATGAATAGCCACAAAAGCTCTTAGACTACGGCTGGACAATGTGTAAACTTCATAAAACAAGCCAAACTGGCAATTGCAGTATGGAGGATTTTCTTTTCTCTAGTATGTAATTGCTGACATCTTCGAACTATCAGCTTGACACAGATTTGACACCCGAGGTCAAATCTCTCTAGCCAATCAACTTTTACAGTGTATTTGTAGCAGTAGAGTGTGAGGGTTGTGTGTTTTGCTTTCACAGCTATACACCCACCCTCCTCCGCCAATATGCCTCTATCACCTTGGTAACCCTCATGAGAACAAAGTCAAGCCAGCGAGCACCCCTTGTTTGTCAAGATTTGGATTACAAGGGAGAGAAATAGAGGGAACAAATATTGGAGAACGAACAGTACAAGAGACGACAGACTTTCTAACCCAGACTAACATTAGCCCTTGTATCTAGTATGCATATAGAACTGTTTAATAACCGGTTATGGTGATTTCTAGGACGTCCGTGGCATGTATTATAACTTACCACTTGACATAGAGTAGTAAAGTGCAGGGGACCAGGTCCTGCTTGGAGAAGCCTGTATACTCAGCCAGCTGGATGGGCCAGATGGGAGCTGCAATGCAGAGAGGAAGAGCAGGGGTCAAGGCGACACACTAGAGCAGGGGTCAAGGCGACACACTAGAGCATCAAGACTGATATGACGTCCAACTGTTCAACAAATATTAAAATAACGCCTCAGAAGTTTTAATAAGAAGCTGATGAACTAGACTAGGTATTCAAAGGGTGGGTAACAGGGAACTACAGTGTTGCCCCCCCCAAAAAAAATTGGGATTGCAAGAAAATTTGAAAATAATAGGATCCCCAGAAGTTCTGCTGGGAAGAAAAATGGAGTCCCTGCTGAAAAGGTTTGAATACCACTGCTCTAGGGGTGTTTGAAAACCGAGGTCAACAGTGTGTGTGTGTGTGTGTGTGTGTGTGTGTGTGTGTGTGTGTGTGTGTGTGTGTGTGTGTGTGTGTGTGTGTGTGTGTGTGTGTGTGTGTGTCATGTATGGTTACTGAGCAACTCCCTTGGGACTGAGGATACAGCACTTAGATAAATCTCAATTTTGAAGACCACCCCCTCAGAAAGATTTTTTTGTTACACTTCAGTTCGAAGCTGATCAAGTGAATACAGAAATACATCATCGGGGTAGATCACATATCAGTTTGTAGACAGAGTTTAGAAGACAAATGGTCTGTGTCCATGGGATGCAACCGTTGACTGCCTGTTTGCCCGCCTTACCGTAGTGGTGCAGTGCCCGTGTGAGCAGCAGGATGGCGTTGGCCAGGTGGGCTGAGGAGTATGTAGTGAGGGCTGAGTAGAGCAAGGTGAGCTCACACAAGTAGCTGAACAGGTGGACACTGAGCCGCTCTAGGGGTAACAGAGACAGCAGCACCTGGCCGTAGTCCAGCAGAGTGGGAGTCTGCTGAGACAAAACCAAATGATTTGAAGTCATAGAAATAAAAATGACTAGGCAGGACTAAAAGAGAGTTGATCATTTTGAACACCCCCCCACACAAAAAAATATATATATTCACTTCAACAGATGCCTTTAACCCAAGCTGATGAAACGAATACAGATGCCATCATCAGGGCAGACTAAACATGTTGACATAAGATGGGTATAGACTGTTTACTCCGCTCACCCTGATCTTGCCCTCCAGCACAGAGATGACCTCCCCCATCATGCGGACCAGGTCCTCATACTTGTAGGTGTTGTCTGTGAGCCACACCGCCTCCCGGATGGTCAGGATATCCTTACTGATGTACCTAGAGAAGGAGACGTGGGTCTTATTCATTAGGCAGAAAACAGACTGAAACGGGGGGGGGGACCTGAACTAGTCCAGTAAATATAACGCTCGTTTCCGTACAGTCTCATAATTCTGAGCATTGAAAACCCCTCAGAAAGATGTTTTGTTGCACTTGAGCACCCGCCTTTAGCTAAAGCTGATCCAGTGAATACAGAAGTACTGTACATCGGGGCAGACTACATAGAGGATAAAATACTGACTAGTTTGTATCATGCTTAGGGTTGCAAAAATCCAGCTACTTTCCCAAAATCAGGAAGGAATAAGCAGGATGAAACATTCCCAACCAGGATTTGTGGAAAACCTGGGCATTTTGGGAAAATTACAGGAACGTTCCAACCCGAATGATGCTACATCCACCTCCAACGTTTTTCTGTCTCGTACCGCGTGCAGACGACCATGCAGGCGATGCCCAGCAGCTGCAGGCGGGCCTTGGGCACGGAGCGCAGGGCCAGGTAGCGGTCCACACAGCCCACCGTCACGTGGAGGGTCAGGCTGGAGAAGTCCTTCATGGTGGTTACCTCCACCAACCAGTCCACCAGGATGTATCTAGAGAGAGATGAATACTGTTATGTACCTAGAGAAGGGGGGACACACGAAAGATAAACACTAATGTACCTAGTGAGGGGAGAGGAGAGGCACAGGAGAGAGAGATTAATGTTATGTACCTAGAAAAATGTTAGTAAATAGCATATGTATTTTTACCTATATTTTACTAGGCAAGTCATTAAGAGTGCTTAGAATTTTGAAAGCCCCTTCAAATAAAGAATCTTTTCCCTTAACGCGAGCCATTAACCAAAATTTATAAAACAACACAATTGGTACGAAGTCAAGTGATCTTCAGTGTGGGTACAGTCAGTTCCAGACCAAACCAGGTTACCTCATGGTGTCGTTGATGCCCTGTCGGAGCACCTCCTCCGCCCTGCGTCGGGGCACGGGGGGACAGGAGCGAAACAGCTGGGCCACAAGGTCGGCACAGGCCCTCTGCTCCAGACCCAGCGGGTTGTCACTGCTGCACACCTTGGCCAGGGACAGCTGGAAGCGTGCACACACAGAGAGAGAAAGGGTCAAAGGGCACAGGTCAAAAGTCATGCCAGGCTTGCCAAGCAAGCTCCACAGGAGGGAGAATGTTGTTTTTTTAAACACCACCTGTGCTCAGTAACATCCTCAATGATTAATCCACTTTAAATGGTTGGGAGAATAAACAAAACCATAGATTTTGTCTGTGTGGATTTGGGCTGCCTGTTCTTGTCAACGGCTACATTATCATGTCTATGCCATTGGAGAGATATAGACACACAACCGTACAAAAGTTTGGGGGTCACTTAGAAATGTCCTTTTTATTCAGTCAAGAGGTTCGAAATAATGATTTGTACTTCAAACTTGGCTTTGTCAAAGAATCATCCATTTGCAGCAATTACAGCCTTGCAGACCTTCAGCATTCTAGTTGACAATTTGTTGAGGTAATCAAAAGCGGTTTCACCCCATGCTTCCCGAAGCACCTCCCACAAGTTGGATTGGCTTGATGGGCACTTCTTATGGTCAAGCTGCTCCCACAACAGCTCAATAGGGTTGAGATCCAGTGACTGTGCTGGCCACTCCATTATAGACAGAATACCAGCTGACTGATTCTTCACTAAACAGTTATGGCATTGTTTGGAGCTGTGCTTTGGGTCATTGTCCTGTTATGTGAGGAAATTGGCTCCAATTAAGCAACGTCCACAGGGTATGGCGTTGCAAAATGGAGTGATAACCTTCCTTCTTCAAGATCCCTTTAACCCTGTACAAATCTTCCACTTTATCAACACCAAAGCACCCCCAGACCATCACATTGCCTCCACCATGCTTGACAGATGGCATCAAGCACTCCATCTTTTCTGCATCTCACAAATATTATTTGTCATCAAAACACCTCAAACTTAGATTAGTTTGTCCATAACTTTTTTTCCAATCTTCCTCTGTCCAGTGTCTTTGTTCTTTTATCCATAGTAATCATTTCCTTTTAATTGGCCAGTCTGAGATATGGCTGAGAAGGCCAGCATCCTGAGTCGTCTCTTCACGGTTGGATGTTGAGACTGGTGTTTTGCAGGTATTATTTAATGAAGCTGCCAGTTGAGGACTTGTGAGGCATCCGTTTTTCAAACTAGACACTAATGTATTTGTCCTCTTGCGCAGTTGTGCACCGGGGCCTCCCACTCATTCTATTCTCATCGGGGTCCGTTTATGCTACTCTGTGAAGGGAGTAGTACACAGAAATGTACGAGATGTTCAGGTTCTTGGTAATTTCTCGCATGGAATAGCCTTAATTTCTCAGAACAAGTATAGACGAGTTTCAGAAGAAAGTTTTGTTTCTGGCCATTTTGAGCCTGTAATTGAACCCACAAATTATGATGCTCCAGATACTCAACTAGTCTAAAGAAGGACAGTTTTATGGCTTCTTTAAATCAGGACAACAGTTTTCAGCTGTGCAAACATAATTGCAAAAAAGGTTGTCTAATGATCAATACGCCTTTTAAAATCACAACGTGGCATTGGAACACAGGAGTGATGGTTGCTGATAATGTGCCCCTGTACACCTATGTAGATATTCCATATAACAGTTGGCTTTTTTAAAAGCCATTTCCAGCAATAGTAGTAATTTACAACATTAACAATGTCTACACTGTATTTCTGATCGATTTGATGTGATTTTAATTAACAAACCTTTATTGCTTTTCTTTCAAAAACAACAAATATTTAAATGACCAACTTTAGAATGGTAGTGTGTGTGTGTATATATATATATCACACTCAGCAAAACAAACAAAAAAAGTCCCCTTTTCAGGACCTTGTCTTTCAAAGATAATTAGTAAAAATCCAAATAACTTCACAGATCTTCATTGTAAAAGGTTTAAACACAGTCTCCCATGCTCGTTCAATGAACCATAAACAATAAATGAACATGCACCTGTGGAACAGTGCTTAAGACACTAACAGCTTACAGACGGTAGGCAAATAAGGTCACAGTTATGAAAACCGAGGACGCTAAAGAGGCCTTTCTACGGACTCTGAAAAACACCAAAAGAAGGATGCCCAGGGTTCCTGCTCATCTGTGTGATAGGCATGCTGCAAGGAAGCATGAGGACTGCAGCTGTAGCCATGGAAATAAATTGCAATGTCCATACTGTGAGAAACCTAAGACAGTGCTACAGGGAGACAGGACAAACAGCCGATTGTCCTCGCAGTGGCAGACCACGTGTAACAACACCTGCACAGGATCTGTACATCACACCTGCAGGACAGGTCCAGGACGGCAACAACTGCCCGAGTTACACCAGGATGCACAATCCCTCCATCAGTGCTCCGACTGTCTGCAATAGGCTGAGAGAGGCCGGACTGAGGGCTTGTAGGCCTGTTGCAAGGCAGATCCTAACCAGACATCACCGGCAACAACGTCACCTATGGGCATAAACCCACCGTCACAAGACCAGACAGTTTTGTCTCACCAGGGGTGATGGTCGGATTCGCGTTTATCATCGGAGGAATGAGCGTTACACTGAGGCCTGTACTCTGGAGCGGGATCGATTTGGAGGTGGAGGGTCCGTCATGGTCTGAGGGGCGGAGTCATAGCATCATCAGACTGAGCTTGTCGTCAATGCAGGCAATCTCAACGCTGTACGTTACAGGGAAGACATCCTCCTCCCTCATGTGGCACCCTGCCTGCAGGCTCATCCTAAAAATGACCCTCCGGCATGACAATGCCACCAGCCATACTGCTCATTCTGTGCGTGAATTCCTGCAAGACAGGAATGTCAGTGTTCTGCCATGCCAGCAAAGAGCCCGGATCTCAATCCCACTGAGCACACCTGGGACCTGTTGGATCAGAGGGTAAGGGCTAGGGGCATTCCACCCCAGAAATGTTTGGGAACTTGCAGGTGCCTTGGTGGAAGAGTGGGGTAACATCTTACAGCAAAAACTGGCAAATCTGGTGCAGTCTGTGAGTAGGAGATGCATTGCAGTACTTAATGCAGCTGGTGGCAACACCAGATACTGACCGTTACACTTTATTTTGACCCCCCTTTGCTCAGCAACACATTCAATTTCTGTTCGTCACATGTCTGTGGAACTTGTTCAGTTTATGTCTCAGTTGTTGAATCTTGTTATGTTCATACAAATATTTACACATGTTAAGTTTGCAGAAAATAAACGCAGTTGACAGTGAGAGGACATTTATTTTTTTGCTGATTATACACACACCCATTCAAAAGTTCGGGGTCACGTAGACATTTCATTGTTTTTGAAAGAAAAACATATTTTTTTGTCCATTCAAATATCAATTACAGTGTAGACGTTGTTGATGTTGTAAATGACTATTGTAGCTGGAAACAGCTGATTTTATATATAAACAATCAGAATTGGCCTGCCTCTGTAAACAAAGCCAAATAGACACACACCTGTGCTTCCCAGCATCCTTTGGCTGCGTAGTCCCTGAGCGTGCGTATGAACTGGAGATACCTGCCTGGGTCCGCCATCTGAGAAGACAGCACAGGACCACAGTAAGTTATGAGGTAGTTGTTTGACTAACATCAACACAACAGGGGTTTTATATCACATTTTACACCCTTTAACTACACAACATACATTGTAACATTAACAAAGCCTTTTGAGATGTGGAGAACCAGAGAGAAGGGAAACTCACTGCGGTTTTACGGTTATGTTCCCAAAGCAGGTAAGCGCTCTGTAGACAGCCCGACTGAGAAGACTCTTCAAGTAGTGTCAGGGCCTCGGCGCGCTTGTCGTCCTCCTGAAACACACAGATTTAACCATGTTTCAATAGTCAGTGTTTCAAACAGCACATTAAATACTCCTCTCTATCCAGCCCAAGGCCTACTGAATATGTAACAGGGTTCTGAGTATGCAGAACCTTGTTACATATCTGTTTCACAATTCCTGACATTTAATCCTAGTAAAAATTCCCCATCTTAGGTCAGTTTAGATCACCACTTCATTTTAATAATGTGAAATGTCAGAATAGTAGAGAAAATTATTAATTTCAACTTTTAATTTCTTTCATCACATTCCCAGAGGGTCAGAAGTTTACATACACTCAATTAGTATTTGGTAGATTTGCCTTTAAATTGTTTAACTTGGGTCAAACGTTTCTGGTAGCCTTCCACAAGCTTCCAACAATAAGTTGGGTGAATTTTGTCCCTTCCTGACAGAGCTGGTGTAACTGAGTAAGGTGTGTAGGCCTCCTTGCTCACACACACTTCTTCAGTTCTGCCCACAAATGTTCTATAGGATTGAGGTCAGGGCTTTGTGATGGCCACTCCAATACCTTGACTTTGTTGACCTTAAGCAATTTTGCCACAATTTTTTTTTTTTTTTTTGGTCTATGTCTGTTCAGTGAGTTCTCATTGGGAAACAATATTTTCACTTGTTTTCAGTTCCTACCGCTTCCACTGGATGTCACCAGTCTTTGGAATTTGGTTGAGGTTATTCCTTTGTGCAATGAAGAAGTACAGCCATCTAGGAACTGCGTAACAATGTTGAGTTACGCAAGACTTGAAAAGTAGCGTTGGTTTGTTGTCTTCCTGTATTGAATACAGAGTCTTCAATTTGATCGATTATTAACGTTTAAAAATACCTAAAGTTGTATTACAAAAGTAGTTTGAAATGTTTTGGCAAAATTTACAGGCAACTTTTGAGATATTTTGTAGTGACATTGCGCAAATTGGAAGCTGTTTTTTTCTGGATCAACCTGCCGAATACATTTACATTTTGGATATATATGGACGGAATTAATCGAACAAAAGGACCAATTGTGATGTTTATGGGACATATTGGAGTGCCAACAAAAGAAGCTGGTCAAAGGTAAGGCATGTTTTATTTCTGCGATTTGTGTAGCGCCTGCAGGGTTGAAATATGCTACTCTTTGTTTACTGTTGTGCCATCATCAGATAACAGCTTCTTATGCTTTCGCCGAAAAGCCTTTTTAAAATCTGACATGTTGGCTGGATTCACACTGATTGTAGCTTTAATTTAGTATCTTACATGTGTGATTTAATGAAAGTTTGATTTTTATATAATTTTATTTGAATTTGCCGTGCTGCATTTTCGCTGGCTTTTGGCCAAGTGGGACGCAAGCGTCCCCTATCCTAGAGAGGTTAACTTCCTGATGTCTTCATTGTTTGTACAGATGAACGTGGTACCTTCAGGTGTTTGGAAATTGCTCCCAATGATGAACCAGACTTGTGGAAGACTACAAAAAAATGTCTGAGGTCTTCACTGATTTCTTTAGATTTTCCCATGATGTCAAGCAAAGAGTCACTGAGTTTGAAGGTAGGCCTTGAAATACATCCACAGGTACACCTCCAATTGACTCAAATGATGTCCATTAGCCTATCAGAAGCTTCTAAAGCTATGACTTCATTTTCTGGAATTTTCCAAGCTGTTTAAAAGCACAGTCAACTTAAAGTAAGTAAACCTCTGAACCACTAGAATTGTGATACAGTGAATTAAGTGAAATAATCTGTCTGTAAACAATTGCTGGAAAAATTACGTGTTACGCAAAAAGTAGATGTCCTAACCGTCTTGCAAAAACTATAGTTTGTGAACAAATTTGTGGAGTGGTTGAAAAACGAGTTTTAATGACTCCAGACTAAGCGTACGTAAACTTCCGACCTCAACTGTACACACACACACACATAACAACCCTTGAATGTCAGAAAGTCATCAAGGATTGTTGGTATGTAAAATTATTACTGAAACAAAGCTGCTTTAAAAGATCCATGTGGGTTCATGGGAGAGCAGAAACAATGAGGTGCGTAGCGAGCAATCATTAAGTGAAGAAGAGGGAGAAAACATTTATCCTGACTGGGCTGATGATGAGCAGGGCTGCCTAGAAGGTGACAGTGTCTTCACAGCCTCATCAGAAACTAACGAACTGTGTTTTGGTTTGGTTACCATAGAAATGGATGACTGCTGTCACTACAAAAATCACCACACTAACGCCTCTGCCTTTCTGGAAGACTTCCAGTGGTGTGTGTACACTTACATCAAAAAGCTGGAGGACTCTGGCCAGACAGTGCAGCAACGTACCCCTCCTCTCCTACAAATAAATAAAAAACAGCAAAATGTGAAAATGTAGCCTAATGAAAGCATTGTTAGAGCGCAACCTTATAGTCTACAAAACAATTTTTTATAGAAACATTGGATTTTTAATTCAAGTCCATTCATTCCATTGAGCAAAGATAGGCTTGTCTATTTATAAAAATCTACAAAACAGAGGTGATGCATGCAGGGCAACACAAGAGAGGACAGGAAAAAAACAGGCTATAAGGGGTGGAACTTTTGGTCAGAAATAAAAGGGGGGCGAGACACAGCGTTGCACAAAGCAGCATAAGTTTCTCCCCATTTCTCTTCATTACCAAGGTCCTGTTGGCCTTCAGCAGACTTTTTTGGTGGCAACATGTTTCCGAATCAACCTCTCCTTTATTCCCATGCAGTGTGATGCCTACATTTTAGTAATTTAGCAGACACTCTTACCCAGAGTGACTTACAGAAGCAATTAGGGTTAAGTGCCTTCCTCAAGGGCGCAGTCACCTAGTCGGCTCGGGGATTCGAACCAGCGACCTTTCAGTTACTGGCACAACCCTCTTAAAACCCTAGGCTACCTGCCGCCTTTACACATCTTATCAGTGTTGATATCAGTGTTGATAATGGATGGAAAGCTCTGAGTGAATAAACCAGGAAGGCACAACCATAGAAACAGATTCAACATTACTCATTATATTTCTATGGGTAAAACAGCCCTCTAATTTGTATCCAGGGTATTGTACTAAATGTGTGTTTTTCCAATAGAAACCAAGGGAAAGGACAGTGATGGTTGCCGAGGTTGGCTTTGTCTATGGCTGCCCATCTCCCCAGCCAAGCTCAACCAGGCCTAGCCTGGTAAACACTTACCACGTTGGTTTCACACTCCGCCTTGAGCCTGTCAAACACCACAGCCTTGCAGCAGCTCCCAGTGGGGGACCAGGGCGGGCGGATGAACACCCAGATGAAGGGGTCGGCGGTAGGGGAACGCAGGCTCTCCGCCAGGCTGAAGAACTGGGATGCCTTCCGGCCGCACACGTCGGCACGCCCTTCATCACTCAGCAACGCTGGGACAGAGAAGAGGGTGATTATTATGCAGGAATTAATTAAGTGATTTGGTCAATGTCAATCACCGAGCAACCTCATAACCAATTCAAAGAGAAACAATGGATGACAAGTGCAGTGAGACTTACGTCCTTCATTGTACAAATATGCAATCCCTAGTTTCACAGCTGCCTCGAAGTTCCCCTTCTCTGCGGCCCTGAAAGAGGACACAGAAACCGAGAAACATATTAGGGTATGTATGCACACTTTCAGTCTCCCTCATGTGAAACTGACATTGGAAGATGTACAGAGTCGAGGTCAGGGTTTGGGTGTGGGAGGAGTCCATCCTACCTCTCAAAGAGCCAGACTGTGTTGGGGGATGGCCAGGTATCCCTGAAACTGACCCGGGCCCAAACACTAGAGTGGTTATCAATGATGTCACGGAGCTGAGAGTGTACCTGGGAGATAACCAAATGCCTTAGTTAGCCTCCAACATGGCAATCCTCCATGCATGTTCAAAATATTCTTCTTCCTTTCAATAACTGAGTAAACATAACCTTATACATGCTAAAGGAGGAGTATACAGGAGGAGACTGATACACATTGTGACTCACCAATTCAGGTGGTGACAAGATGTTCAGAAGAGACTCTCTCAAATTATGTTTACTCCCTAGGCTGTTCAATTGTTAGAGAGTGTGTGTGTGTGTTTTAGATGTGTGTGTTCACGTCTTTAACTTACAGGGACCAGAAGTACCCACAATAATAGCAAACAAACCTAAATTTGGTTCAGGTTAACGTTAAGGAAAATTGGATTTTGAATGGGACTGAATTGTATATCTCCACAAGATTAGTGTGTGTGTGTTTGTGAGACTCACAGCTCTGACAGCCAGCAGATCCTCAGCAGAGAGGCATTGGAGAACACACAGAAGCACCTCTTCGGGAAGAGACAGCAGTGTTAGGGCTGGAACACGCTTACGGACCCGCTTCCGTGCTGGAACCGTGAAGCATTTGGAACAACGACAGTGTAGCACTAAAGATGAGAGAGAGAGGGAGAAGTATACTTTTTTTTATTTATCACTCTTGCCATTTTAGATACAGATACCCATCAACGGTAAAAAACCTCCATCTTACCAACTCAACTGACCCTCCAAATAAACTAACTCCTACTCACACAGTGCCCCCATACATTTAGTCTCCAACTGTGGGACACCGTTTATTACTGACATTGTTTCATACACTGTTTATTCAATAGTATTTGTTTACAGTTCTCATCTATATGCTGCACAAGAGACAGTAATTCCCACCTGAAAGTCAGTTTACGTTTGCTACAGCTTGCTGGCTCAAACTAAATCAAATTAGGCAAAAGTGACCCAGTTAGATGTATATATTATAAATGTTATGATATATCGGTAGTTATAACCAATGGAATCTATTTTGACTAATTAGCTTGCCAAGTTCTGGCTAATGTTTGAGTTCAGTTTAACTCAGCGCCCAAATTTCCCTCCTCAAAACTAGGTACATTTAACATCAACTGTAAAGCTTCTTAGATTTAAATCCCAAAAAGTTAATTATCTATTTGCGGGGCTTTCAAAACCACACAAATGTAATGACTTTACAACGTAGTTAACTATGATATAAATGTTACGAATGCTTTAGTTTCAAATAAGGCACATTTATAACGTTAGCCACTGAACTAACGACTGGCTCTAGTACTGGCACCAAGCTGTGTACCAGTAGCTAGCTGACTAGCCGGCCATCATTACATCAGCAAACCATAACAGATAGCTAGCTAGCAGGCTAGTTAGCTGCTAACGTTATCAAGTCAGCTATCTACTGTAGCTATAACTTTCACGCTATCCACTCTCACACAATGCAAGTTTTCTAACCTAACGTTTACATGTTCGATGGCACACCGTAGCTAATTGAGTCGGAGATACTTACCGCTTACTTTCATTTCGTGGAGAGATCACCTTAAATACCGCAAGCTCCCTAGCGTTAAAGTTGCGCAACCACAAAGCTGGCAGTGAACAAAATACGAGTAAATATAACTTGTGTTATAAACTATGGTAATTCCAATGAATTATAAATTTGTCTAATTCAAAAAGACAGCTTGAGAGCGCTGTCTGGCTAGATGGGATGTTGTGAAATTAATAGCATGAATTCAAATCCATGCATGCATCCCTCTCAACTTTTGAGATCCTCCCAAAATTGGCTAAGCACCGCCCGCGCGCAGAGTTTAAACATCAACTTCGATTTCATTGGCGAAAAACGAGTACGCCCAGCTATTATCTAACGAGCTTCCGATTCGTCTAGGAGAAGAGCGACAACTTCGATTGGTTTGTCGATACAAATAATTAAATAAAGACCACTGATTGGATAATATGAAACCATTTTCGAAGTACGCGCTTCCAAATTGATACATTTTATTGGTAAAAGGGGTAACCAAACACGATGACGTCGGCCGGCGCCCGGCCTCTTGGATTGAAACTTGGGATATGTTTTTGGCTTATATCCAAATGTATTGATAGTGAGTGTGTTACTACAAATATTTGTACTACTCCCCTCACAGACCATAAGGCTATTTACATTGATATCAAAATATTTACCCCTGATACAAACCTTGGTAGAGCATCCTACTGGAAGCTAAATAACTCATTATTAAATAATGATATAGTTACATTTGAGGTTAAAGATCTGCTCTCACACTTTTGGGAAAGGGCTTGTGAAGAAAAATCTTATTGCAAGAACTGGGAGCTCTTTAAATTTGAGGTGTCCAAATATCTTAGAAAATATGGTAGTAATCTTGCTAAGACCAGAAGAGCTGAGGAGGAAAAGGTGATCATTAAGATAACTTCCCTTTCTCAGAGGTCCCCAGCTGACCTCTTGGGGGAGGAGAAGATGGAACTAATTGAGTTACAAAATAAACTGGATAATATATATAAATTAAAAGCAGAAGGAGCCTTTATTAGATCTAGGAAAAAAAATGGATTGAGGAGGGAGAACAGAATTCATCCTATTTCTTTAGACTTGAGAAATTTCACTCTAAAAATAACACTATCCATAAGTTAAACATTGATGGTGTTATTACAGATGACCAAAAATTAATCGCTAAATACTGCAGCAATTTTTACAGAAAATTGTATAGCTCTACGTACTGTCAGGAATCCACAGATATGTTTTTTAACTCACTGAATAATGTTCACTCTATCAGTGATAGAATCTAAACAGTGTGATGAACCCATCAAAGTTGAAGAGATTATAGAGTCTATCAAACATCTAAAGAACAATAAATCACCAGGTGTTGATGGAATTACATCAGAATTATTTTCTGAACAAGTAGCTCCCTTCCTATTCAAAGTCTTTTTAGAGAGGATTAAAAACAATGTTCTCCCTCCTACAATGAGTCAGGGGTTAATAACACTGATACCTAAGCCTCAAAAAGAAGTGCTGCTCATCGATAACTGGCGTCCAATTTGTCTTCTTAATAATGACTATAAGATATTAGCCTCACTACTTGCAAAAAGAATTAAAGAAGTTCTGGATGCAATCATTGATGAAACACAGTCTGGCTTCATGAGGAACAGACATATTTCTAACAATGTCAGACTAGTATTAGACATACTTGACTACTCAGACCTAATAACTGAGGATAGCTTCATATTATTTTTAGATTTTTATAAAGCATTTGACACTGTAGAGCATCAGTTTCTCTTCCACTCCCTTGAGAGACTTGGCTTTGGGGATTTTTTCTGTAAGGCTATTAAGACTCTCTATGCAAATGGAAACAGCTCTATCAAATTTAAATATGGCACCTCACCTATATTTGAGTTAAAGAGAGGAATTAGGCAAGGTTGTCCTATCTCTCCGTACCTGTTTTTATTAATCACCCAACTTCTTGCAAATTCTTTAAATAATAGTCCTGTACAAGGTATTTCCATAGCTGGTAAAGAAATTATTATAAGCCAGCTGGCTGACGATACTACACTTTTTCTGAAAGACGCTAACCAAATTCCCATATCGATCAATGTGATACAATCCTTTTCCAAAGCGTCTGGTCTATATCTTAACATTAAGAAATGTGAACTCATGGCTGTCAAAGATTGTGTGACACCTTCATATTATGGTATTCCAGTAAAAGAATAACTTACATATTTAGGCATAACCATTACAAAGGATCAGAAGTCTAGAGGCTTACTAAATTTTAACCCTCTTATTAAAAAAACCAGAAGAAACTAAATCAATGGCTACAGAGGGACTTATCTTTAAAAGGTAGAGTCCTAATAACCAAGGCTGAAGGTATCTCTAGACTAACATATGGTGCTCTATCTTTATATCTTGACCGTAAAATAAGCAAGGAGATAGACCAGATGCTTTTCAACTTTCTTTGGAGAAACCGTACCCATTACATTAGCAAAACTGTTGTAATGAACACTTATGAGAATGGTGGACTGAATTTTCTGGATTTTACTACTTTAAATAATACTTTCAAGATCAATTGGATAAAACAATTCCTAAGAAGACCCACTTCTATCTGGAATTTTATTCCTCATCATGTCTTCTCTACTTTTGGTGGCCTTAACTTCATGTTGTTTTGCAATTATAATATTGACAAAGTTCCAGTGAAACTTTCTGCTTTTCATCGGCAGGTTTTCTTGTCATGGTCCTTAATTTATAAACACAATTTTTCTCCACACAGATATTATATATGGAATAATCGGGATATATTGTATAAAAATACCTCTCTGTTTTTAGAATATTGGAGAGCCAACTGGTAAATGCAGAGGTCTTTTACTCAGTTATAAAGAATTCTTATCACTTTACAAGGTCCCTGTAACACCTAAAGATTTTGCAATTGTTTTAGATGCCATTCCCTCAGGTGTTGCTATGTTATTCAGGAACATGTCAAGACCTGACCCTCAGAGCCTACCTTCTATTGACCCTGTTGACTCATCAGTAGGAAAGATTTGTTTCTCTTTTGGTCCATTCAACAACAGAGCGATACGATCCTTGTTTCAGCAGGATGTTGTATCTATACCTTATGTCATGCCTTATTGGAATGGATTTATTGATAATATCTGTTGGAAAAAAGTTTGGATGTTGCCACAAACATACCTACTTGTTAACAAAATTAAGGAAGTTTTCTTTAAAATTATTCATAAATATTATCCTGCCAACCACTATATGAAGAAGTTTAAGGAAAACATCAACTCAAATTGCTCCTTTTGTAATGACCACCCAGAAACAGTTGTGCATCTTTTTTTGGCATTGTATGCATGTAAGAAAACTGTGGCAAGACATCAGTAGGTTTATAATTGAACACATTTATGAAGATTTTACACTATTGTGGAGAGATGTTCTGTTTGGATTCTTTACATACAATAGAAATAAGCGGAATCATTTTTATGTAATTAATTTCATTATTCTTTTGGCCAAATTTCATGTACACAAATGTAAATTTACAAACAGAAAACCACATTTTCGTACCCTACAAAAATAAATTGAACTGTATTTTAAGACGGTTAAATGCTCTACTAACAAAAAAGCTGTTAGAATTGTAAGTATATGCATGTCCCTTAAGGTCCTTGTGTAATTGTAATGTGATATTGTACCCCCTAGCTCGATTGTCCATTGTTTGTAATCTATGTATGCTTGTGTTCCCTCATGTGCTTTATGTATTGATTTGATATTTAAAAAAATAAAAAATAAACATTTTTTTTTTTAATTAAAAAATTGTTTTAATTAAAAAAGAAACTTGGGATATGTAGTAGTCATAATTTACGTTTTAAACGTACCATATTTAAAGAGACATTAACAAGAAAATACAATATCACTCGAGATAATTAATTTAATAAAAACATATTTCTTAAAAATGTTTATGGTGTAATTGCTATTAATTACAATTTTACATAGCTATGGGAGCGGTTGCAATTTACAGAATTGTTACCTGGAGGAAAAGGGAGGGTCATGCTTTTTCAGTTCTAGTAAGGGAGAGGGTTTAGTATTTTTGTTTTTTATGTAACATTTGTTTGCATGAACTAGGCCTACTGATGTCCTGTTCAGTTTGAGAGCGAGAGCCTGAAGATGAAAAGGAGGATCAGAGGTAAGCGTGCTACTGCTATAATTGTTTTGAATAAAAACTAAATGTTTCATTGCCCATAATGAAGCTATTTATCCGAGTCATTGACCTCACAATAAGCCATACTTGAGTCATTTGCATAACTGGACAGCGCATGGGTGCCTTAAGTAGGCTAATTCGAGAAGGCCTAATTCATTTAAACATTCTTCATTTTAATTTGACTTTAGGCTACTAACAACAAGAGGGCTTTTTGTTGAAGCCTATTTATTTCTATTCCTATTCCTATTGACAGACTAAATCATAGTCTACTATCCATAGATTTTGTCAGACAATTTGTTCCGTCACCATGCACACCTTAAATGTCTCAGTGAAGGGCTTGGTGTGTTAAGGTAAAACCAGGAAGTGTTATGTGAGAGAATGTGAGGGTACTGTGGCTTTAAAAAAAGAAAATGGCTAAAAGCAGAGGCCTACCCCTTGTTAGCGAAATATTTAAAAAAATCAACAAAATGATGAATCTCATTATATAAAGAGCTCTATAACGACGCTTTCGTCCTGTCTTTCTGGGGAAAGACGTGACTCTGATGCATATGGGATATCTTTCGTTTGTCTCTATGACATTCAGAGCCTGCGCTACAACCTTCTATAGCCGAGGAGACAAAAAATGTACTTTGCTTGGGAAGTAATGTGTGATTCTGTCACTATCAATTGACGTTCAACATTTCAACAGGGTATTAAACAACATACTAACTCCAAATCAGTAAGGAGCAAGCCAGCTAGCCTAAGAAGGAAGGAAAATGAATTATTTTAGGCTATATTATTATTATTTCAAGACTATAGCCTGCCATTTAAGAAATCAATTGTGAAGCATTTGTGACACGCTGGCAGGAGCGCTCAGCATTTCAACACATCAACAGACCCTAACATGCCTACACATTTTGCATTTAGGCTGTATAAAAGTAAATGATTTACTTAGAATTAAATAATAATGAAACAAAAAAATGCCTTATTAGACTATACAGTAATTCTACAGTGACTTTTGAATTCACTTTTAGAAACACAAGTTTGGCCAGTCTTTGGTTTGAAGATCATGCACTGAGCTATGCGTGCCTAGTTTGTTAATTTAGCCTTAGCTGATGCTCTTATATTCCCATGCCCTAATCAGTCAACACAAATATATTTTGTAACAACAATGTCATGGAATAAAATAGAATAAATTAGAAAACTATTGTATCCCAAATGAAAAGAAGTTACAAGTGCATATAGGTCTACCAGTTGATATGCGGCTGCTGTGTTAAAACATTTATGTATTTTTCTCAAATTCATTGATGATCAGACACTACAGTCATAACTGGTTCTGTTGAGCAACATTTTTACAGTACTAGACAACTTCAGCACTGTTCCAGACTGAGACTATCCTCTTTCTTAACAATAGCCTGTACAGATGTCAAAACGTGTCAGTGTTGCAGCATGCACTCATTCCTTGTCATGCTTTGTTGTGGTATTAAAAAAGACTCTGCTTGTCTCTATCATGTAAAATCATGTAGAATTGCATGAAATGCATTTATAAAAGGATATTTTTTCTCAAAATGCAAGTAAGATGATTGATTCATGCAGTGCTTTTAGTATAATTGAGATCTTTTCACCCCGACCCTTAGTCTACAAATCCACAACCTTCTGGCTACTTTGATATGTAATGCTTACAAAACTAATAACAGTTTCTAAAACTGCATATCTAAGGCTCCGGTCTGTGAGGGTAAACGGTAAGCATGTTCTCTGCTATCCACTTTATGTTCTGACTATTATTTTGGATATAGGGGAGGGTCACTTTTTTTAAGCTTTCAGGGAGGGGAGACACCTGTCCACAACCTCAAACAGTCACACTCCAAACTCCACTATGGCCAAGACCAAAGAGCTGTCAAAGGACACCAGAAACAAAATTGTAGACCTGCACCAGGCTGGGAAGACTGAATCTGCAATAGGTAAGCAGCTTGGTTTGAAGAAATCAACTGTGGGAGCAATTATTAGGAAATGGAAGACATACAAGACCACTGATAATCTCCCTCGATCTGGGGCTCCATGCAAGATCTCACCCCGTGGGGTCAAAATGATCACAAGAACGGTGAGCAAAAATCCTAGAACCACACGGGGGGACCTAGTGAATGACCTGCAGAGAGCTGGGACCAAAGTAACAAAGCCTACCATCAGTAACACACTACGCTGCCAGGGACTCAAATCCTGCAGTGCCAGACGTGTCCCCCTGCTTAAGTCAGTACATGTCCAGGCCCGTCTGAAGTTTGCTAGAGAGCATTTGGATGATCCAGAGGAAGATTGGGAGAATGTCATATGGTCAGATGAAACCAAAATATAACTGTTTGGTAAAAACTCAACTCGTCGTGTTTGGAGGACAAAGAATGCTGAGTTGCATCCAAAGAACACCATACCTACTGTGAAGCATGGGGGTGGAAACATCATGCTTTGGGGCTGTATTTCTGCAAAGGGACCAGGACGACTGATCCGTGTAAAGGAAAGAATGAATGGGGCCATGTATCGTGAGATTTTGAATGAAAACCTCCTTCCATCAGCAGGGGCATTGAAGATGAAACGTGGCTGGGTCTTTCAGCATGACAATGATCCCAAACACACCGCCCGGGCAACGAAGGAGTGGCTTCATAAGAATCATTTCAAAGTCCTAGAGTGGCCTAGCCAGTCTCCAGATCTCAACCCAATAGAAAATCTTTGGAGGGAGTTGAAAGTCCGTGTTGCCCAGCAACAGCCCCAAAACATCACTGCTCTAGAGGAGATCTGCATGGAGGAATGGGCCAAAATACCAGCAACAGTTTGTGAAAACCTTGTGAAGACTTACAGAAAATGTTTGACCATTGCCAACAAAGGTATATAGCAAAGTATTGAGAAGCTTTTGTTATTGACCAAATACTTATTTTCCACCACCATTTGCAAATAAATTAATTTAAAATCCTACAATGTGATTTTCTGGATTTTCTTTTCTCATTTTGTCTGTCATAGTTGAAGTGTACCTATGATGAAAATGACAGGCTTCTCTCATCTTTTTAAGTGGGAGACCTTGCACAATTGGTGGATGACTAAATACTTTTTTGCCCCACTGTACATATACATATGAGATGAGTAATGTAGGGTATGCAAACATTATATTAAGTAGCATTGTTTAAAGTGGCTAGTGATATATTTTCCATCAATTTCCATCAATTCCCATTATTAAAGTGGCCGGAGTTGAGTCACTGTGTTGGCAGCAGCCACTCAATGTTAGTGTTGGCTGTTTAACAGTCTGATGGCCTTGAGATAGAAGCTGTTTTTCAGTGTCTCGGTCCCTGCTTTAATGCACCTATAATGACCTCGCCTTCTGGATGACAGTGGGGTGAACAGGCAGTGCCTCGGGTGGTTGTTGTCCTTGATGATCTTTATGGCCTTCCTGTGACATCGGGTGGCGTAGGTGTCCTGGAGGGCAGGTAGTTTGCCCCCGGTAATGCGTTGTGCAGACCTCACTACCTTCTGGAGAGCCTTACGGTTGTGGGCGGAGTAGTTGCCGTACCAGGCGGTGATACAGCCCGACAGGATGCTCTCGATTGTGCATCTGTAGAAGTTTGTGAGTGCTTTTGGTGACAAGCCAAATTTCTTCAGCCTCCTGAGGTTGAAGAGGCGCTGCTGCGCCTTCTTCACGACGCTGTCTGTGTGGGTGGACCAATTCAGTTTGTCCGTGATGTGTACGCCGAGGGACTTAAAACTTACTATCCTCTCCACTACTGTCCCATCGATGTGGACAGGGGGCTGCTCTCTCCGCTGTTTCATGAAGTCCCTCAAACATCTCCTTTGTTTTGTTGACGTTGAGTGTGAGGTTATTTTCCTGACACCACACTCCGAGGGCCCTCACCTCTTCCCTGTAGGTCGCCTCGTCGTTGTTGGTAATCAAGCCTACCACTGTAGTGTCATCCGCAAACTTGATGATTGAGTTGGAGGCGTGCATGGCCACGCAGTCGTGGGTGAACAGGGAGTACAGGAGAGGGCTCAGAACGCACCCTTGTGGGGCCCCAGTGTTGAGGATCAGCAGGGTGGAGATGTTGTTACCTACCCTCACCACCTGGGGGCGGCCCGTCAGGAAGTCCAGTACCCAGTTGCACAGAGCGGGGTCGAGACCCAGGGTCTCGAGCTTGATGACGAGCTTGGAGGGTACTATGTTATTAAATGCTGAGCTGTAGTCAATGAACAGCATTCTCACATAGGTATTCCTCTTGTCCAGATGGGTTAGGGCAGTGTGCAGTGTGGTTGAGAAATGGTCCTTGGACACTTAAGGGACTGGTATGAAGCGTGTGTTTCATTTGGTGACCTCAGAGAGGACAGGAAACACATATAACTATTTCTCCAAATATGTAAATTTCTCAATTATGGTGTTTGCATCTAATTCTTGTATAAAATGAATGAGTAAAGATTAAACTATTTATGAAATTATGTAATGGGATGTTAAACCTTAATGAAAGAGAATTCTATTCCTTTTCAAGTTTAACAAAGTTCTGGCGTCATGGAACAGCCCTTTTCTACTGTTGCGAATAAAACCTTTCCTGAGGAAATCCTCTTCAGACCACAAAACCCTCAGTATAAGCTAAGGTTGAAATGGTTGTTGAATTCCTAACCATACCACGTGGAGCATTGGCTACACAGCTGGAAATCATTCAACTCTGAGACTATCGATCCCTACAGAATAAGAACAAATCTTAGATAATAATTATTAGTCTTCAGCTAGAAATTATGTCAACTTGGGATGCGAAGACCGCCAACCGCCGAAACATCTATACTATGAGAGCATTTCTGAATGGTACTCTGAAGTATCCATCTAACCACGAAAGACTTTGATCTTCAGGGAAGCAGAGAGAGAGACGATGATGAGCTGACTCTCCAACAGAAGGACTGACGATTCCAACAGAGATCACGACGACACACTGGGCGTAAATATATATTGATTGCAGTTATTCCCGAATGAGTGAGCATTCATGTGCAAATGATTAGCATTTCAATTAATATAATTATCAACTGTGTAGTGACTCATTTTGTCTTTCCCGCCCTTTTCAGTCCACACCCACTTCCCTTTTGTCCACCAAGCCGTCATATCGGCTTAGCCCATTAGGGAAACTCCCCTATAATTTATTTGTAACCATAGCTACTGTTTGTGTGTTTATGCATTTCTGTGATTTAGTTAATTAGTAAATAAATGATTAAGACAATTATTGTATGGATGATGCATAGTAAAGGCTGGGTTCGTGCAGATAACCAACAATTTACGACGTTTGGAATGAGTCTAACGTGAGGTAAAGAATTATTCATTAATTAGAAGACTAATTTATCAGATATTAAAATGTCTGAAGAGTTATATTAGGAAAATGATGTTGTAATCTGAAGATTTTCCTTGGTGCCCTGACTTCCTAGTTAATTACATTTACATGATTAGTTTAATCACGTAATTACCGAGAAATTATTTGATAAAATAACAGTCTTCACTTTAATGATGCCAAAGACTCAACACTAGCCTAAATCCTTAGCATAACCCCTACCCTAACCTAACCTTAATCATAACCATAACCCTTACCTAACCCTAACCCAAACCCTAACATTAACCCTTACAGTAACCATTTAACATGTCAACTTCATTGGGGTAAGGATGTAATGTATATGCAGGGAGTTCGGAAGCAGGTGCAGAAGAGGAGTTTAATAATAAACATGACGAAACAACAAAATAGGAGAAGCGTACTGAACGTAACCAAAACCAACACTGCCTGATGACTGAGGCTACTGAGGGCTATAAGAAGGGAGAGTAATCAGGGTGCTGATGAAGTCCAGGTGTGCTTAATGATGGTGAGCAGGTGTGCCCAATGATGGTTGCCAGGTGTGCGCAATGTGGGTTGCCAGGAACGGTGGTTTGTAGACCAGCGGCGTTGAGCGCAGGAGGGAGGGAGCAGGAGTAGGCGTGACAGTCCTGGCCAGCAAGGACCGTAAAGGCAAACGCATTGCTCTGACCCAGTACTGTTCTGTTCTCTTCAGTGCAGTTCAATCTCAAAAAAAATGTCTGTCACTCCAATCATCCAAACCACCAGGACAGATCTATTGAAGGTACGTCTGACAGTTTTATCCCAGGAGAAATGTTTACAGATAGGCCGACATCTCTGTTGAAAATCTTTTCAGAAACCCATTTGAGTTCCAAGAGTCATGGGATAACGCTGACAGTTTGCTTTTATGGTGCTTGATGCTTCAGAAAGGATGTTTATTAAATGGGTCTTATGGGGCAGGAAAGTAGGGGTAGGCAAGTCAGATAAATTGTGACTGACTCAAACCAATCTTTTGAAATATGAACTCTTGCAATCTTTTCCCAATTGATGAGCTTCAAACTTGAATAAACCCAGTCAATCACACACATAAAGGAGAGAAACTGGCTCTGAGGAGGAAGATTGAAAGATGATTGCCGATTGTTTGTTCTCGTTTCATCTTCTCCGGGTAAACTTATTTAGAAGTTGATTGGCTTGGCATTTGATTACCGATAGGCCTATGTGTGATTGATAGGTAAAAATCTAATCTAAGTGACGTTTTTAATCATTCCACATTGAAGAACAGACCCACGTATCATTTAAGTCCCAAGGGACATGACTGGGCTGGAGTTCCTCTGAAAAGTCTACAACTCAGAATTGTGTTGTCAAGCAACAGTGATTTAAAAAAATCTGAATAATGGTTTCCTTCACAATTTCCCCATCATGACTTATAGTTTTTATAATGACTTATGTCTCAAGGGACAATGTGTGAGTAATGTTAATATTATATTAATATTCTGCATTACTATTTGAAATCAATGCAGTCAGAATTTCCCCTCACATTGCAATCTCATATTCTCAGAAGATCCAAAATATCTCCTGATCTATCTTAGCGGAGTCACCTCCATGACAGGAAGTGATGAACCTGAATATTAAATGGTAGACTTGAATGAAATGGGATGCATAGATTAACCTTTGCAGACAGCTTCTCATCATAGAGACGGGAGACAGGAGATGGCGAGGCAAGGACAAATGAATTAGTTATCATGGAACGGATGCCGGAAATGTAGCACCATGGTGGTCAAAGACACTATAATAAGAAGCTAACCAAATAATTAGCAAATGAGAAATACCATGACGTAGAGGGAAATGTAAAGCGTTGTATTCTGGATGAGCAGCCATGCATCAGCATCACTATTGTCAAACAACACAATAAGGAATCAATACAGGCATCGTATGAAGTCATTTTCATCCTCAAGCACACACACACACACACTCCAGACCCTTCTCCATCACACACACACACACACAAACATGAATCATAATCAGGGGTGATGATGCAGACAGGTAGTTGGTAGAGGCAGAGATTGGATGTTTACCCCAAGTGAGATAGCAGCTGCTGTGTCTGTGGACATGATGTGAGGGTTAGGTCTTCTCTGTTCCCCATGGGAATAAAGAGGGCAACGGTATCTTCAAAATAGTGGCTCCCTTTGATCGCTGCCCACTTGATTGTCATCAAAGCAAAGCACCGCGCAGCTGAACCACCACAGACAATGTGATCCTTGTTTTCTTCCTGGCTTTCTCTATAGTGGCCTCACCTCCATCTTCTTCTGAAAGGTGAATGCAGAATAAGTGGGACACTTTTTTGCACTTCCGTCTGTAACCTCTTTCGACATCTATACAACATGTTAGCCCAACACATGATACATTTCTGAAATGCTCAAGATGTTTCCTAACCCCACACCCCCAAAGATATTGATATCATATACACAGGAGGCATGACACACCCATTTGTGTACATATTTTCAGTTCGCATTTGGGAGACTGGGACAGCAGAATAGATCAACTGGGACACCCTTATTATAGTCCTAATTGTACCCCAATGACAATTCAATTCAATTTTGTGTGGTTAGGAAACATCAGAGAATTTCAGAAATGTATCATGTGTTGGGCTAACATGTTGTATAGATGTCTGAAGAGGTTACAGGGGACGGAAATGCAAAAAGTGTCCCACGTATTCTGAATTCACTCAAATAACAGAACTAATAACAGCACTAAGAACAGAACTAATAACAGCACTAATAACAGAACTAATAACAGCACTAATAACAGAACTAATAACAGCACTAAGAACAGAACTAATAACAGCACTAATAACAGAACTAATAACAGCACTAAGAACAGAACTAAAAACAGAACTACAACCTAAGTACTGGGGGTCCCCAATGTTAACGGGATCTCTTTCCTCCATTGGTAAAGCCTATAAGACTGTCCCACCTTAGCTTCTCAATTCTGTACTATTTTAGCTAGCTATGGTTGGCAAACAAAAAACATATCAGAATTACAAAATGTAAACATAATATTGTCAACTTTTAATGTATTTTGATGCACCAGTATGCACATTTACATCACATTGTGGCATAGTGCATTATTTATGACAGTTTATAACCTTACCATCAAAAGACAAATATAATTAATATTACCGTGTGCTTTGTGGTGTGAGCTTCCTGTTTGAAGCTTGCTCTGTCCCCCTCTATGATGTAACACCAATGAAGTGATGTGATTTTGATCATGTGGTTTGCAAAGGCTTAGTAACAATATCTTTGATTTTCTCTTGTCAGACCAATAAATAAACGTATCAGAATTAAGCTGTCCCAGTTTACATGATGTCCCACTCTTTCCGAATTCATCCGAACTCACGCTTTCCTTTCTCCCTAGTTGTCTCTCCATATGTATCTTGTATTCTTCCTCCATTCATCTTCAGTTCCTGAACCAACATGTGCCATCATTGTAAATAAGAATTTGTTAACCTGTCTGGGTAAAATAAAGGTAAAACATCCTGCCACACAATACTCACCACCACCAACCCAAACATCAGAAGAAGGATCTCACAGTGAGATCCAACTGGCCTGGGCCCTAGGACCATGTCCCAGGACTACCTGACATGAGGACTCCTTGCTGTCCCCAGTCCACCTGGCCATGCTCCTGCTCCAGTTTCAACTGTTCTGCCTTACTATTATTCAACCATGCTGGTCATTTATGAACATTTGAACATCTTGGCCACGTTCTGTTATAATCTCCACCCGGCACAGCCAGAAGAGGACTGGCCACCCCACATATGCTCTCTCTAATTCTCTCTTTCTTTCTCTCTCTCGGAGGACCTGAGCCCTAGGACCGTGCCCCAGGACTACCTGACATGATGGCTCCTTGCTGTCCCCAGTCCACCTGACTGTGCTGCTGCTCCAGTTTCAACTGTTCTGCCTTATTATTATTTGACCTTGCTGGTCATTTATGAACATTTGAACATCTTGGTCATGTTCTGTTATAATCTCTACCCGGCACAGCCAGAAGAGGACTGGCCACCCCACATAGCCCGGTTCCTCTCTAGGTTTCTTCCTAGGTTTTGGCCTTTCTAGGGAGTTTTTCCTAGCCACCGTGCTTTTACACCTGCATTGTTTGCTGTTTGGGGTTTTAGGCTGGGTTTCTGTACAGCACTTTGAGATATCAGCTGATGTACGAAGGGCTATATAAATACATTTGATTTGATTTGATTTGATTTGATTTGATTTGATTTGATTATATTATATTATTAAAATATAGGACAGCCACAGACAGAAGCCTAATCCTTATTTCCTCCCGAGTTCATCATTGAATCTTCAGTACCTGTCCCAAAATCACCTCTCATCCTTCCACCACCCCCACAACACCCCCACTACCAACCCATACATCAGAAGAATCCTACAACAGTGTATATTACAAATCAAATAAATCAAATCAAATTGTATTTGTTAATTACTTTGTAAACAACAGGTGTAGACTAACAGTGAAATGTTTACTTATGGACCCTTTCCAACAATGCAGAGGGAGAAAAAAAGAGAAATAGAAAAAATGGAACAATAAGGAATAAATAGACAATGAGTAACGATAACTTGAACTACGGTTGGATAAACAGCTCGAGACACCATAGATAGTAGCATAATTCTTCCTTTCTCCCTAGCTCTCTGTCTGTCCTCCATTCATCCCCTTCTCATCCTGATCCTGCCACCACCCCCACAACACCCAGCACCACTACTACCAACCATACAACAGAAGACTCCTACTATAGAAATCTGTCGGTAGACAGCAGAAATATTAGGTGGTATAATCCCAGGTAAAACATGGAAACTTTGGCTCTGGGTGGCTCACTGTATAAAGCTACACTGATTCACAGTCATGCCATAAACCTGCCACTGTGCGTGCGTGCGTGCGTGCGTGCGGATGTGATATATGAGAGTTAGGGCGGGTCCTCTGAGAGTGGTAGAGTGCTAGAAAGGTTCAGACTAAGTATGAGAGATATCATCAGTAATATCAGATCAATGCTTGGTGGTATGTCATTGTTTCTCTGCCACACAATTCATCTGTCATTCCCTTGGAAAAGAGGAATTACCTATGTAATGTAAAGGGGTTTGTCCTTGTCTCATCGCGCACCAGCGACTCCTGTGGCGGGCCGGGCGCAGTGCGTGCTAACCAAGGTTGCCAGGTTCACGGTGTACCCTCCAACACATTGGTGCGGCTGGCTTCCGGGTTGGATGTGCGCTGTGTTAAGAAGCACTACGGCTGGCTGGGTTGTGTATCGGAGGATGCATGACTTTCAACCTTCGTCTCTCCCGAGCCCGTACGGGAGTTGTAGCGATGAGACAAGATAGTAGCTACTACAACAATTGGATAGCACGAAATTGGGGAGAAAAAAAGGGGTAAAAAAAATATTTAAAAAATAATAATTTTAAAAATCCCACTATGCCGTCCAAAGAACCATCAAACAGGCAAAGCGTCAATACAGGACTAAGATCGAATTGTACTACACCTGCTCCGACGCTTGACGGATGTGGCAGGGCCTGCAAACTATTGGAGACTACAAAGGGAAGTACAGCCGAGAGCTGCCCAGCGTACAACACCATAATGCCCTGAAAGCTGATCAAAAAGCTAAGGACCCTGGGACTAAACACCTCCCTCTGCAACTGGATCCTGGACTTCCTGACGGATTCCCCTAGGTGGTAAGGGTACGTGGTAAGGGTCCGCCACGCTGATTCTCAACACAGGGGCCCTCCTGTACTCCCTGTTCACTCATGACTGCATGGCCAGGCACGACTCCAACACCATCATTAAGTTTGCTGATGACACAACAGTGGTAGGCCTGATCTCCGACAACGACGAGACAGCCTATAGAGAGGAGGTCAGAGACCTGGCCATGTGGTGCCAGGACAACAGCCTCTCCGTTAACGTGATCAAGACAAAGGAGATAATTGTCGATACAGGAAAAGGAGGACCGAGTACGCCCCCATTTTCATTGACGGGACTGCAGTGGAGCAGGTTGAGAGCTTCAAGTTCCTTGGCGTCCATATCACCAACAAACTAACATGGTCCAAGCACACCAAGACAGTCGTGAAGAGGGCACGACAAAACCTATTCCTTGATATGGTAACTGCTCGGCCTCCGACCGCAAGGCACGACAGAGGGTAGTGTGTACGGCCCAGTGCATCACCAGGTCCAAGCTTCCTGCCATTCTGGACCTCTATACCAGGCGGCGTCAGAGGAAGGCCCTAAAAATGGTCAAAGACTCCAGCCACCCTAGTCATAGACTGTTCTTTCTGCTACCACACGGCAAGCGGTACCGGAGCGCCAAGTCTAGGTCCATGAGGCTCCTAAATAACTTCTATCCCCAAGCCATGAGACTCCTGAACATCTAATCACATGGCTACCCAGACTAATTTCTTTGGAAAGCTGCTGCAACTGTTATTATCTGTAAATAGACACTTTAATAACTCGACCTACATGTACATATTACCTCAATTTCCTCTACACCGGTGCCCCCGCATATTAACTCTGTACCGTTACCCCCTGTAACGGAGGTACTGTTATCTGTACCTTTACCCCCTGTAACGGAGGTACTGTTATCTGTACCTTTACCCCCTGTAACGGAGGTACTGTTATCTGTACCTTTACCCCCTGTAACGGTGGTACTGTTATCTGTACCGTTACCCCCTGTAACGGTGGTACTGTTATCTGTACCTTTACCCCCTGTAACGGGGGTACTGTTATCTGTACCATTACCCCCTGTAACGGGGGTACTGTTATCTGTACCGTTACCCCCTGTAACGGTGGTACTGTTATCTGTACCGTTACCCCCTGTAACGGTGGTACTGTTATCTGTACCTTTACCCCCTGTAACGGTGGTACTGTTATCTGTACCGTTACCCCCTGTAACGGGGGTACTGTTATCTGTACCTTTACCCCCTGTAACGGGGGTACTGTTATCTGTACCGTTACCCCTGTAACGGTGGTACTGTTATCTGTACCTTTACCCCCCTTTACCCCCTGTAACGGGGGGGTACTGTTATCTGTACCGTTACCCCCTGTAACGGTGGTACTGTTATCTGTACCGTTACCCCCTGTAACGGTGGTACTGTTATCTGTAACCTGTTATCTTACCCCCTGTAACGGGGTACTGTTATCTGTACCTTTACCCCCTGTAACGGGGGTACTGTTATCTGTACCTTTACCCCCTGTAACGGGGTACTGTTATCTGTACCTTTACCCCTGTAACGGGGTACTGTTATCTGTACCTTTACCCCTGTAACCATTACCCCTGGTACTGTTATCTGTACCGTTACCCCCTGTAACGGGGTACTGTTATTATCTGTACTGTTATCTGTTTACCCCCTGTAACGGGGGTACTGTTATCTGTACCTTTACCCCCTGTAACGGGCTGTTATCTGTACTGTTATCTGTACCGTTACCCCCTGTAACGGGGGGTACTGTTATCTGTACCGTTACCCCTGTAACGGGGGTACTGGGGTACTGTTATCTGTACCATTACCCCCTGTAACGGGGGGTACTGTTATCTGTACCTGTTATTTACCCCCTGTAACGGGGGTACTGTTATCTGTACCATTACCCCCTGTAACGGGGGTACTGTTATCTGTACCTTTACCCCTGTAACGGGGTACTGTTATCTGTAACGGGGGTACTGTTATTACCCCCTGTAACGGGGGTACTGTTATCTGTACCATTACCCCTGTAACGGGGGTACTGTTATCTGTACCATTACCCCCTGTAACGGGGGTACTGTTATCTGTACCATTACCCCCTGTAACGGGGGTACTGTTATCTGTACCATTACCCCCTGTAACGGGGGTACTGTTATCTGTACCTTTACCCCCTGTAACGGGGGTACTGTTATCTGTACCGTCACTCCCTGTAACGGGGGTACTGTTATCTGTACCGTTACCCCCTGTAACATTACCCCCTGTAACGGTACTGGGGGTACTGTTATCTGTACCTTTACCCCCTGTAACGGGGGTACTGTTATCTGTACCGTCACTCCCTGTAACGGGGGTACTGTTATCTGTAGCATCACTCCCTGTAACGGGGGTACTGTTATCTGTACCATTACCCCCTGTAACGGGGGTACTGTTATCTGTACCGTTACCCCCTGTAACGGGGGTACTGTTATCTGTAGCATCACTCCCTGTAACGGGGGTACTGTTATCTGTACCATTACCCCCTGTAACGGGGTACTGTTATCTGTATACCCCTAACGGGGGTACTGTTATCGTTACCCCCTGTAACGGGGGTACTGTTATCTGTACCATTACCCCCTGTAACGGGGGTACTGTTATCTGTACCATTACCCCTGTAACGGGGGTACTGCTATCTGTACCATTACCCCCTGTAACGGGGGTACTGTTATCTGTACCATTACCCCCTGTAACGGGGGTACTGTTATCTGTACCATTACCCCCTGTAACGGGGGTACTGTTATCTGTACCCCCTGTAACGGGGTACTGTCCATTCCCTGTAACGGGGGTACTGCTATCTGTACCATTACCCCCTGTAACGGGGGTACTGTTATCTGTACCATTACCCCCTGTAACGGGGTATCTGTACCATTATCTGTTATCTGTACCACCATTACCCCTGTAACCCCGGGGTACTGTTATCTGTACCATTACCCCCTGTAACGGGGGTACTGTTATCTGTACCATTACCCCCTGTAACGGGGGTACTGTTATCTGTACCTTTACCCCCTGTAACGGGGGTACTGTTATCTGTACCGTTACTCCCTGTAACGGGGGTACTGTTATCTGTACCGTTACCCCTTGTAACGGGGGTACTGTTATCTGTACCGTTGCCCCTTGTAACGGGGGTACTGCTATCTGTACCGTTACCCCTTGTAACGGGGGTACTGTTATCTGTACCGTTACCCCTTGTAACGGGGGTACTGTTATCTGTACCGTTACCCCCTGTAACGGGGGTACTGTTATCTGTACCGTTACCCCCTGTAACGGGGGTACTGTTATCTGTACCGTTACCCCCTGTAACGGGGGTACTGTTATCTGTACTCTTTACCCCTGTACCGTTACCCCCTGTAACGGGGTACTGTTATCTGTACCGTTACCCCCCTGTACCGTTACCCCCTGTAACGGGGGTACTGTTATCTGTACCATTACCCCCTGTAACGGGGGTACTGTTATCTGTACCATTGCCCCCTGTAACGGGGGTACTGCTATCTGTACCATTACCCCCTGTAACAGGGGTACTGCTATCTGTACCATTACCCCCTGTAACGGGGGTACTGCTATCTGTACCATTACCCCCTGTAACGGGGGTACTGCTATCTGTACCATTACCCCCTGTAACGGGGTACTGCTATCTGTACCATTACCCCTGTAACGGGGTACTGCTATCTGTACCATTACCCCTGTAACGGGGGTACTGTTATCTGTACCATTACCCCCTGTAACGGGGGTACTGTTATCTACCATTACCATCTTACCATTACCCCCTGTAACGGGGGTACTGTTATCTGTACCATTACCCCCTGTAACGGGGGTACTGTTATCTGTACCATTACCCCCTGTAACGGGGGTACTGTTATCTGTACCATTACCCCCTGTAACGGGGGTACTGTTATCTGTACCATTACCACCTGTAACGGGGGTACTGTTATCTGTACCATTACCACCTGTAACGGGGGTACTGTTATCTGTACCATTACCCCTGTAACGGGGGTACTGTTATCTGTACCATTACCCCCTGTAACGGGGGTACTGTTATCTGTACCATTACCCCCTGTATAGCCCCGCTATTGCTATTTACTGCTGCTCTTCTTATCTCTTACTTATTTTTGTATTTTCTTAAAACTGCATTGTTGGTTAAGGGCTTGTAAGTAAGCATTTCACTGTAAGGTCTACACCTGTTGTATTTGATTTGAATGTAATGTACATTGCATGTATATTTCCCGGTACATATTACAACAGTACCACTCTTCATGGTAAGAGAAAGTTAACCCGTCTTGGTGTTTGTGTATTCTACACAGGCATGTTTGTGTGAAATTGTAAACCTCTTTTTGTTGTGGGTGATTTGACCTATGAGATTGAACCTGTATTATAACCTGTTACTGTTTCCAAAGCAACTCCTCAGGCTTTAAATAAGGTGGGTTCTCCTGTGCAGTCCAAAGCATCTCCTCAGGCTTTAAATAAGGTGGGTTCTCCTGTGCAGTCCAAAGCATCTCCTCAGGCTTTAAATAAGGTGGGTTCTCCTGTGCAGTCCAAAGCATCTCCTCAGGCTTTAAATAAGGTGGGTTCTCCTGTGCAGTCCAAAGCATCTCCTCAGGCTTTAAATAAGGTGGGTTCTCCTGTGCAGTCCAAAGCATCTCCTCAGGCTTTAAATAAGGTGGGTTCTCCTGTGCAGTCCAAAGCATCTCCTCAGGCTTTAAATAAGGTGGGTTCTCCTGTGCAGTCCAAAGCATCTCCTCAGGCTTTAAATAAGGTGGGTTCTCCTGTGCAGTCCAAAGCAACTCCTCAGGCTTTAAATAAGGTGGGTTCTCCTGTGCAGTCCAAAGCATCCATTGTGGTGTTTACTGCAAAAGAACAGTTCTGTTGTCCCCAGACAAGGTCATATTTAGCTTTGTTCTTTTGGTAATACAATTCAACAGACTGTCATTTCAGGTTGCCTTACAAACATCAATTTGCTCTCGAAAGGTGTCATGTCATTTGTATAAAAGCCGTGGTTGGTGGAAGAGAAGTGTGAGGCATGTACACTATCAGAAGCTGTTGTTCTACCTGTTCAGAGAAATTACTACAGATGGAAGAGCAATTTAGCACACACAGGCTCTCTCAGCCAATTCAGATGTAGCCAGGTATTCAGTAGAGTGTGTGATCTACTCAGGTTTCCCTGACTAAAAGCTTTCAGGAGAGAGTAGGACATACTAGATGTACCAACGAGAGTGTAGTGGTGGTGGTGGTGGGGGGGCATGTTCTGTTATAATCTCCACCCGGCACAGGCAGAAGAGGACTGGACACCACTCATAGCCTGGTTCCTCTCTAGGTTTCTTCCTAGGTTCTGGTCTTTTCTAGGGAGTTTTCCCTAGCCACCGTGCTCCTTCACCTGCATTGCTTGCTGTTTGGGGTTTTAGGCTGTGTTTCTGTACAGCACGTTGTGACATCAGCTGATGTACAAAGGGCTTTCTAAATATATTTGATTGATTGCACAAAGATAAAGTAAGTGGACTATGATTAATGTTGCAGCTTTTTTCGTCATCTGTGATGTTCATCCAAACGTCCCAGGCCTATGCTGTTTGTTTAATACTTGATTTCTGACCTGCTCCATTCTGCTCCTTCATCAACATCTTCACCACCACCATCAACATACAGTATGAACAAAGCAGCAGAGGCAGTGAGTCATCAGCACTGAGAAATAATTGTCCTTTTTAAATTTCCACTGGGATATCTCCCAAACAAAGAGACAGATGACCGTAGTAATTTACACTCAGCACTGCTGTATTCCTAATTCTATGGTCTGGAGTGCACTATGCCGCACAGCTCTGATTCTGAATTAATTATCATTCATCCAGGGCCTATAATCATGAAGCTTCAGAGTAGGAATGCTGATTTATGATCAGGTCCTCACTGTCCATGTACTCATATTCAGGATGATCTAAAATACAAGACTGATTCCAGATCAGCATTCCTATTCTAAGACGCCTTATGAATATGGGACCTGATGTCTTAGAGAGTGTTTGGCAGAATAGAACACTGACAGTATGTCAGACGAGAACACTGACAGTGGGTCAGAATAGAACAATACTGTATGTCAGAATAGAACACTGACAGTATGTCAGAATAGAACAATACAGTGTGTCAGACGAGAACACTGACAGTGGGTCAGAATAGAACAATATTGTATGTCAGAATAGAACAATACAGTGTGTCAGAATAGAACAATACAGTGTGTCAGAATAGAACAATACAGTGTGTCAGAATAGAACACTGACAGTAAGTCAGAATAGAACAATACAGTGTGTCAGAATAGAACACTGACAGTGTGTCAGAATAGAACAATACAGTGTGTCAGAATAGAACACTGACAGTGTGTCAGAATAGAACACTGACAGTAAGTCAGAATAGAACACTGACAGTAAGCCTCTGTGGATGGGTGAGGGTGCAGGGGGCAGATGAGCACACCTGACAAATTCCTGTAATTTGTATCTGTACGGACCTCAAACATCCAGGTAACTACTTCCCCTCCATCTGCACTCCGGCCCTACTGACCTCTTCACCCTTCTCCACCCCTCCACTCCACCTCCCTCCACCCAACCCCAAACACACTCTCCCCAGGCCCTACATCCACACCTGTTTCCCATCACCATTGACTACTAGGTCATCTGTCATTTGTACAGGGCTTTCAGTTCATGGAATGCTACATCAAGACATATATTTCACATTACCGTCACCTAGGCCATAGTCTTGTCCAAAGCAACTTACAATAAGATCATTATGTTGCATCTATTTGGTACAGTGCTTAAGGTTGATGTGACTGCCACCTGACATCTATAGCTTATTTTACGTTAGTCATGTAGTTTTATACACAGCAACAAATAATATATGCATTATACGGCATGTGTGGTGATAATTGACAACAACAATTTATGCTACATTTGGAGGTCATGTGTTGTCATAGATATGGCTGGATCTCTATTTAGCAATGTGATGAGAAGACATACAGAAAGAACAGATAGTGAAGGAATAGAAAGAGAGATAGTGAAGGAAGATAAATAGAAAGAAGAGAGTGAAGGAAGAGAGAGTGAAGGAAGAGATAGTGAAGGAAGAGAGAGTGAAGGAGAGAGTGAGAAGAGAAGTGAAGGAAGAGATAGTGAAAGAAGAGATAGTGAAGGAAGAGATAGTAAAAGAAGAGAGTAGTGAAGGAAGAGATAGTAAAAGAAGAGAGTGAAAGAAGAGAGTGAAAGAGAGCAGGAGAGATGGTAGGAAAAAACAAATGGAAAGAGACAGAGGAGGAGAATGGAACATAATGATAATGAGAGAGTGATTGTGTGTGTGTGTGTGTGTGTGTGTGTGTGTGTGTGTGTGTGTGTGTGTGTGTGTGTGTGTGTGTGTGTGTGTGTGTGTGTGTGTGTGTGTGTGTGTGTGTGTGTGTGTGTGTGTGTGTGTGTGTGTGTGTGTGTGTGTGTGTGTGTGTGTGTGTGTGTGTGTGTCAGAGGCAGGGTGGTTAATGGATATTACAGTGTGAGATAGACACTTGCCCGCAACAACAATGGTTTACTTGATCCTTTCAGAGAGCAGTATTGAGCAGTATATGGCCTGAGAGAGAGAGAGAGAGAGAGAGAGAGAGAGAGAGAGAGAGAGAGAGAGAGAGAGAGAGAGAGAGAGAGAGAGAGAGAGAGAGAGAGAGAGAGAGAGAGAGAGAGAGAGAGAGAGAGAGAGAGAGAGAGAGAGAGAGAGAGAGAGAGAAATAAATGAGGATACTGGCTTTTGCCGTGAATATGAATTTCTGAAAACCCTATTTCACCAGTAGGTGGTGCCTTTCGTTGAGCCAACTTCCCGGGCCCTCCGTTTTTGCCTTGACCATGTGACTTGACAAAGAACATCTCTGGGCCTTGATAGCAGATTTATTCCCTGAGTTTCTTCACTACAATGTTCTGTGATGAGACAGGTTTCCTGTTTTGTAATGACAGTTACAATTGACAAAACAGGTTATATGAATCTAGACAGCACATAGCTGGTTTAATGACTGAGATGATGACTCTGGCACAGAGGTGATGCAATGATGAAGGGAAACATGTTTCTAAATGGAAGCACTCTCTCTCTCTCAACACTGTTGGTTAAGTGTTGTTATGATCTAGTTATGACGAGGAGGTTGTGTTCTGGGAATTCTATTGTCCCTGAAATAAACAAATCATTCTTTGGAAAAAATCATTTGTCAAAATGACTCAATAAGACATAACAACCATTCACACACACACAAACATGCTCCAGGCTTTCCAAGAAAAATAACGAATAGCACACTCTCTTTCTCTTTCTTGTTCTCGCTCCTCCCCTCTCATTCTCTCTCTTCCCCCCCCCCCCCACCCTCTCTCTCTCCACCCACTCCTCCCCCCTCTCTCTCTCCACCCACTCCTTCCCCCGCCCCTCTCTCTCTCTCTCTCTCTCTCTCCGCCCACTCCTTCCCCCGCCCCCCTCTCTCTCTCTCTCCACCCACTCCTTCCCCCGCCCCCCCCTCTCTCTCTCTCCACCCACTCCTTCCCCCGCCCCCCCCTCTCTCTCCACCCACTCCTTCCCCCGCCCCCCCCTCTCTCTCTCCACCCACTCCTTCCCCCGCCCCCCCCCCTCTCTCTCTCCACCCACTCCTCCCCCCCCCCCCTCTCTCTCTCCACCCACTCCTTCCCTCCCCCTACTCTTCCTCTATTTTTAGCCCAGTCCTGCAAAACAGAAATCCTGACAGATCTATAGGGATAAACCTGGAGTCCAGGTTAACCTGAGCATCAATGAAGACTCAACAGCTCTGTAAACACCTCACAAGCAGTAATTGTGTTATGGTCAAATTAAAGGGACAGTTCAGCTAAATGACATATTTAGATATGTGTTTCCTTACTTTGAAAGCAGTCTATCCCTTTAAACTTCTTAGCCAAAACAGAGTTATCCTTTCTTCGATCAAAACCTTATACCAAGAGATGACAGAAAGAGAGGATTTTCACATCACTGCTTTAAATAACCTTTTACTGCAGTGGGCTAAATCAGGGCCACACAGAGTGGTTGTTGGTAGTCAAACATCTACTTTGAAACAAAAGTATACACCTCACACACATGGTTATGGGCAACAACAAAAAAGAAGATGCCAGATAGGAAATGTATTTCAATATTACACTTCATATACATCCCAGAAGACTGAAATATAACAAAACTGTTTGACATAGAAATAACACCAGATTTTCGGTGGGTTTAAAAAAATAATGTTTATTAATTATGAAATTATGAAAAATATGAATAACATTCCACCCATGAGGCCACTAGGTCATTTAACTGCAGGAAAGGTGTACTACAACAATTAAAATGAAAATATACACGTTCAGACAGACAGAGTATAAATATACAAATAGATCTACAGTTGTATTCACCACAGAATAATGGGCAGAGAGACATACATTTTGTCACTAGTGACAGATAAACAGCATTGGTTTCAGCAGACAGACATGGCTGTCCACTATTTGTTAAAGACATCCCTCACCCGGAGTAGAGGTAGATGTCCCTCTTTTTCTCTCTTCTCTTTTGCAGCACAATCATCATTCCATCTTTACATCACCTCATACCAGGGACGTGTTCATTAGGCACCGAACGGAAGAAAACAGACCGAAGTAGTGTGGAAGTGCCTGAACTTATCCAATGAGAAACGTTAGTTTTCATATTCCGTTGTAAAATGTTTTGCTACAGTGTGCCCTAATGAATACGACCTAAGTGCTATTCAAGTATCACATCAAGTACTACTACATACTGTATATATGATTACATAACAAGATGTTCTCCTCAGAAGCAAGCACACAGCTGAACTCACACAGCTGAATACACACACAGTACATCAAATCAAATCAAATGTATTTATATAGCCCTTCGTACATCAGCTGATATCTCAAAGTGCTGTACAGAAACCAAGCCCAAAACCCCAAACAGCAAGCAATGCAGGTGTAGAAGCACGGTGGCTAGGAAAAACTCCCTAAAAAGGCCTAAACCTAGGAAGAAACCTAGAGAGGAACCAGGCTATGTGGGGTGGCCAGTCCTCTTCTGGCTGTGCCGGGTGGAGATTATAACAGAACATGGCAAAGATGTTAAAATGCATGCATGGTGTTCAGAGACCTACGTGTCGGACTGTGCGTATCCGTGTGCGTGCGCATGTGGGTGTCGGTGTGTGTCCATGTCTGTGTTTCAGTGTGTGTGGTTAGAATGACAACCTAACTGCTTGTGACTATATTCCCTGCACATAGCACTTTGTGGTCCATTTCCCTCAATGAAATTGCACAACTCTCTTCTCTCAGAGTGTGAGAGAGAGAAACATAAATGGAGAGAGAGAAACATAAATAGAGAGAGAGAGAGAGAGAGAGAGAGAGAGAGAGAGAGAGAGAGAGAGAGAGAGAGAGAGAGAGAGAGAGAGAGAGAGAGAGAGAGAGAGAGAGAGAGAGAGAGAGAGAGAGAGAGATGTACAAACAATGTAATCATCAGTAAACATCAGAACCACCTGGGGCCTTGTCTGTCTCTCTCTCTTCTAAGGGATTCTCAGAGCGCTGCCTACAAATCATCTCTATTATAAATATCCCACCCTGCTTCTTTTGATATTCAGACTTGGCTTCCTTTTAAAACGATGTTATGTTTGATATTCAGACTTGGCTTCCTTTTAAAACGATGTTATGTTTGATATTCAGACTTGGCTTCCTTTTAAAACGATGTTATGTTTGATATTCAGACTTGGCTTCCTTTTAAAACGATGTTATGTTTGATATTCAGACTTGGCTTCCTTTTAAAACGATGTTATGTTTGATATTCAGACTTGGCTTCCTTTTAAAACGATGTTATGTTTGATATTCAGACTTGGCTTCCTTTTAAAACGATGTTATGTTTGATATTCAGACTTGGCTTCCTTTTAAAACGATGTTATGTTTGATATTCAGACTTGGCTTCCTTTTAAAACGATGTTATGTTTGATATTCAGACTTGGCTTCCTTTTAAAACGATGTTATGTTTGATATTCAGACTTGGCTTCCTTTTAAAACGATGTTATGTTTGATATTCAGACTTGGCTTCCTTTTAAAACGATGTTATGTTTGATATTCAGACTTGGCTTCCTTTTAAAACGATGTTATGTTTGATATTCAGACTTGGCTTCCTTTTAAAACGATGTTATGTTTGATATTCAGACTTGGCTTCCTTTTAAAACGATGTTATGTTTGATATTCAGACTTGGCTTCCTTTTAAAACGATGTTATGTTTGATATTCAGACTTGGCTTCCTTTTAAAACGATGTTATGTTTGATATTCAGACTTGGCTTCCTTTTAAAACGATGTTATGTTTGATATTCAGACTTGGCTTCCTTTTAAAACGATGTTATGTTTGATATTCAGACTTGGCTTCCTTTTAAAACGATGTTATGTTTGATATTCAGACTTGGCTTCCTTTTAAAACGATGTTATGTGACTATTTGTGGCAAATACGTCACCAGAGACTCATGAAATAAATATGTTCCTCGTCTTCTTTAATCGTCTTCTTTAATCGTCTTCTTTAATCGTCTTCTTTAATCGTCTTCTTTAATCGTCTTCTTTAATCGGCTTCTTCAATCGTCTTCTTTAATCGTCTTCTTTAATCGTCTTCTTTAATCATCTTCTTTAATCGTCTTCTTTAATCGTCTTCTTTAATCGTGTTCAACTAGTGCAAGATAAAAAAAAAAGGAAATTCATCAGGGACCCCCTCTTAATCAGAACAAGTCCAGTTTTACCATGACTTCAGCAGTGCATGGCTGGATGAACCAAGTCTCTGGTCAGGGAAAGGAACATTTTAAAGCTCGCCTCTTGACATCAGAGAAAAAATGTTGCAGTTTTCAAGCACATTTCCTGCAATTCTACACATTTTGTCATGAGGCAGATATAACTTTGCTGTTTTAAAGGCCCAGACATTATATTTACAGTGAGGAGAACAAGTATTTGATACACTGACGATTTTGCAGGTTTTCCTACTTACAAAGCATGTAGAGGTCTGTAATTTTTTTAATCATAGGTACACTTCAACTGTGAGAGACGGAATCTAAAACAAAAATCCATAAAATCACATTGTATGATTTTTAAGTAATTAATTTGCATTTTATTTATGATAATGCTGTAAGAGCTGTTCGAAAAGTCCTCCTAAAATGTCATTATGTTTTGATCGGATGGAGTTTTGTTCTGCCTAGCAGTAAATGTGTTCATAGACCAATAAGAAAGAGAGTTCCAAACCTCTCTGCCAATAACAGCTAGTTTTCAGTTTTCCCCTCCCAGGTGTCTGCAGACCCCACTTTGAGAACCCCTGCTCTAGCGTTTCTAGCCCAAGACTAAGAGCGTCGGGGGTTAAGTATAGACTTGGGATAACCACATGTGAAAAGGGCTTTTGAAGCTAGCCTGCTGGTAGCAGGCCTGTTTGAGCTTCAGCCTGACTCCTTGGTCGTGTCCGTTGTCATGCCAAACTCCACTAACAATGTATGGCATGCCGTGACGACGCAAGTCAGTAGAGCTGTAAAGCACATAGAATTATATACACATCCCACTGTGGCCACACTGGTTGTATCAATGCTGTTTGCATGTCATTTCAATGAAATGACGTTGAACGGATCAATGCGGAATAGACATTAAATTAACGTCTGTGCCCAGTGACAGTACTGGAGGAGCCAGCTACTTCAGCCAGTAAAGCCACTTGTTATTCTGTCCAGTAACAAAAAGGACAAGAAGGCAGCATTCCTATTCTGTGGCTGAAGGCCAGGACCACTGCCTTGATCCTGCGCCAGAGCAGCCAGAGTTCAGAGACATTTTCAGTGCCGTTTCCATTAAAGCATTCTAACTATGAATAATAATAATATTCAGTTCAGCATGACCAGTGGTGTAAAGGACTTAAGTAAAAATACTTTAAAGTAATAATAATAATATAATATATGCCATTTAGCAGACGCTTTTATCCAAAGCGACTTACAGTCATGTGTGCATACATTCTACGTATGGGTGGTCCCGGGGATCGAACCCACTACCCTGGCGTTACAAGCGCCATGCTCTACCAACTGAGCTACAGAAGGACAAGTAGTTTTTGGGGGTACCTGTACTTTGCTTTACTATTCATATTTTTGACAACTTTTACTTCACTACATTCCTAAAGACAATAATGTACTTTTTACTCCATACAGACACCCAAAAGTACTCGTTGCATGTTGAGTGCTTAGCAGGACAGGAATATGGTCCAATTCACGCACTTATCAAGAGGACATCCCTGGTCATCTCCACTGCCTCTGATCTGGCTCTCTCTCTCTCTCTCTCTCTCTCTCTCTCTCTCTCTCTCTCTCTCTCTCTCTCTCTCTCTCTCTCTCTCTCTCTCTCTCTCTCTCTGTCTGTCTGTCTGTCTGTCTCTCTCTCTCTCTCCCTCTCTCTTCTGTTCTTCTGTTCTCTCTCTTCTGTTCTCTCTCTTCTGTTCTCTCTCTCTCTCTCTCTCTCTTATGTTCTCTCTCTCTCTCTCTCTCTCTCTCAGCCTTTTCACACTATTGTGCCAATCTGAACCATACTGCGTTAGTTCATCAAATGTTTCCAGCATAATTCCAGTAGGCCAGCGCAGTAGAGCTCACCTCAGTGTGGCTGGGTTGAAGAATAGAGGATATAAGACAAAGCTGTACTGACTAACACGTTCAATAGAGGACATAGTTACAGTACATTCACACACAATAAGCTGCAACATATTCAGGACAAAGGCAAAAGCAGGTGAAAGGGCTGATCCATGCCATTGCATGTCTATCCTACTACACTAGACATGTAACCATAGAGCTGAGGCTGACCTGTGAGTGGAGAGAGTCTGCGTCTTTATTGGCACCCTTTTCCCTATATAGTGCACTACATGTGACCCGGCTTCTGGTCAAAAGTAGTGCACTATATATGGAATAGAGTGCCATTTGGGATGCAGACCGAGTCTTTGGCACTGAAAGGTTATGTATCTGATTTCTCTTTATGCATAGTCACATTTAACACCATGCTAGATGCCATTGGTGTTCTATGGGACTGGATCAATACTTGGCTAATCAATGACACTTTTCTCAAGGGGAGAGCCCGTTCAAAACAGGCACCGCTCCAGACTGAAGGCCAGACTCCCTTCTCTACCTCTGTTCATTTGTATGTGCATTCTAATCTACATCCATTTAACTCTCTACACATCCAGAGATACACTGTAGTAGTCAAGACAACCATCAATATGTTAGTTCTATCGTCAAGACAACCGTCAATATGTTAGTTCTATCGTCAAGACAACCATCAATATGTCAGTTCAATCATCAAGACAACCATCAATATGTTAGTTATATCGTCAAGACAAACATCAATATGTTAGTTCTATTATCAAGACAATCAGCCCAAGTGGTGGTCTCAGTAACACTGTGTTGCCTCGCCTATTCATTCTCAGAACATCTATTGAGAGAAGCTAGATGAGTACACCTCCTCTATTCCCTAATGACACAAACCTGTACAGATCCTTTTAAAACACTGATTCATCAGTACGGAATGAGGATGGTCCAATCAAATCAATGCCATTAATAAATCCTCACCACCGCAAGAGAGGGTTTCCAGATCACAGAGCAGTTTCCTCATTTTTCAGGAACATTGAGGAAAGAGAGGAAAGGATGGAAAACCGGTCTTGGTATGTGTTTGCGTGTGTGTGTGTGTGTGTGTTTGCGTGTGTGTGTTTGCTTGCGTATGTGTTGGTGTTTGTGTGTGTGTTTGTCGTGCTGCAGTAGTCCCAGTCTCCTCCAGTGGTCAGTCACAATGGGGTATTCCACGAGAGATGAGAAAAATGGTGAGGGGGGAGTAGGACATGTTTGAATGGTAATAGTAATGTGAGGGAAAGAGGGTTGTCTCCCCCTGAGATAGCTGTCTGTCTGTCAGGGTCGAGGGAGGAGAGTGAGAGGAGGAGAGAGGGAGGAGAGTGAGAGGAGGAGAGAGAGGGAGGAGAGGAGGAAAGAGAGGGAGGAGAGGAGGGGAGAGAGGGAAGAGAGAGAGGAGAGGAGGGGAGAGAGAGGGAGGAGAGAGAGGGAGGAGAGGAGGGGAGAGAGGGAGAGAGAGAGGAGAGGGAGGGGAGAGAGAGGGAGGAGAGAGAGGGAGGAGAGAGAGGGAGGAGGAGAGAGAGGGAGGAGAGGGAGGAGGAAGAGAGGGAGGGAGGGAGAGAGGGAGGAGAGGGAGGGAGAGAGGAAAGAGAGGGAGGAGAGAGGGAGGAGAGAGAGGGAGAGAGAGAGAGAGAGGGAGGAGAGGGAGAGAGGAGAGAGAGGGAGAGAGAGGGAGAGGAGAGAGAGGGAGAGAGAGGGAGGAGGGAGGAGAGAGAGAGAGAGAGAGGGAGGGGAGAGGAGGAGAGGAGGAGAGAGAGGGAGGAGAGGGAGAGGAGGAGAGAGAGGGAGGAGAGAGAGGAGGAGGAGGAGGAGAGAGAGAGAGAGAGGAGGGAGAGAGAGGGAGGAGAGAGGGAGGAGAGAGGGAGGAGAGAGGGGGAGAGAGAGGAGAGAGAGGAGAGGAGAGGAGGAGAGAGAGGGAGGAGAGGAGGGAGGAGAGAGAGAGGAGGAGAGAGAGGGAGGAGAGGAGGAAAGAGAGGGAGGAGAGGGAGGGAGAGGAGGAAAGAGAGGGAGGAGAGGAGGAAAGAGAGGGAGGAGAGGGAGATGAGGAGAGAGAGGGAGGAGAGGGAGAGGAGGAGAGAGAGGAGATAGAGGGAGGAGAGAGAGGAGAGAGAGGGAGGGGAGAGGAGGAGAGGAGGAGAGAGAGGGAGGAGAGGGAGAGGAGGAGAGAGAGGGAGGAGAGAGAGGGAGGAGGAGGAGAGAGAGAGGAGGAGAGAGAGGGGGAAATTCTCAGAAGAGCAGATGGAAACGGGTAACACGCAAGTCAGAGCCTTTTTCCATGATCCAGCTCTCCAGTTCTCTGCTCCACTCGCTCAAGGCACTGGAAAGGGGACGGGAGGGGTCCCTCAGAGTGGAGTGTCACCAAGTCAAAGTGTCCCTCGGTGGAATGTCCCCCCAGCAGTAATGTCCTTCATTTATCCCATCCTGTCCCCTGCTCGCTCTCTCTCTTTCTCTCTCTGTGAGAGAGGAGCTGAGGTCCTACGACTGCAGAAAAACTGACAGAGGTCAATGCTCATAGTCACACTGCAGTGTGTCAGGTGTGCAGTGCAGTCACTCATTCAGCTCTCTCCACTCCACTCTCCACTCTCAGAATGGCTGCATGGAGAAAAACATAGTGGAAAATGCCATTATGTGACTTTTTCACTGCGAGGATTAATACCAGTGCTGGACCTAAAAACTCAGACTTTTGTGTTACCAATGGCTGAGGCAGAGACATGGTTTCCTTTGGGCCTTTATGACTCCATGTGGAATTATTATCCTCCTTGGTCTGTATTCCACAGTCTAGAATAGTAGTCTTTTCTGTGCCTCAGAAAAGCACAAAGGCACAGACAATGACCTACTACTGTAATACTGAAGGGACTGGTCACTCTGTTCTAGTGTAATAGTGTAGATGTGTGATTTCTTTGTTCCATACATTAGTTCTTGTGTTCTTACACTGGAAAAAGTCCACAGGTTCTGTACATACTCTTTCGGTCCAGTAGAATGTCTTTCTTGCACACACACACATACACACACTTACACAAATACACTCGCACAAATAAACACATCATTTTCCTGCCCTCTCCTGCTCCTCTTCTAGTCCCTCTACCACCAGCTGCCAGTAAGATCCTGGCGGACTCAGGTTCCACTCTCCCGTTGCGTAAAAAAAGACATTGCTGCAGTGTCACAGGACGAGTGAATGACGCGGGGCACTGACGCGGGTGCACTCCTCTTTCGGCCCGGTGTCGAGTTGCCATCGCTGGCCCACTTTTCACCGGTCGGTCGGCTTGTCACCTGTCCTGGCTGGGAGGAATGCCGCGACTGACACGGCCGGTGACGGCAGCACTGACTCCGGCAGCAGCTCGGCATAACGGATTAAGTGTCTGTGTGGCTCCCGCTGCGTGTGTCAATGTGTGTGAGGGGGTCTCAGGGTGTGTGTGTGCATGTCTCCTGAGAGGTTGTTTTGACACTGGACACCTGCTGTCCGACTGTAAAAGCTTGTGTGTGTGAGAAGGTGGTGAACCCGCATGCCAGACCCATCCGTCTCTCTCTCCCTCTGTCTCTCTCTCCTCAGAGTTCCACAGGTACTTCCTCCGCCCGTCTGTCTGTCCGTGAACCCTGAGCCCTCATCCTCGCCGCACCTCATCCCGAGTCCTCATCCTCCTCCTCTCCACACCACTTCCTGTGTCCTCGTCCTCCTCCTCTCCACACCTCTTCCTGAGTCCTCGTCCTCTCCATACCTCTTCCTGAGTCCTTGTTTTTCTCCTCTCCACACCTCTTCCTGAGTCCTTATCCTCCTCCTCTCCACACCTCTTCCTGTGTCCTCGTCCTCCTCCTCTCCACACCTCTTCCTGAGTCCTTATCCTCCTCCTCTCCACAACTCTTCCTGAGTCCTCCTCTCCACACCTCTTCCTGTCCTCATCCACCTCCTCTTCACACCACTTCCTGTGTCCTCGTCCTCGTCCTCTCCACACCTCTTCCTGAGTCCTTGTTTTTCTCCTCTCCACACCTCTTCCTGAGTCCTTGTCCTCCTCCTCCACACCTCATCCTGAGTCCTTATCTTCCTCCTCTCCACGCCTATTCCCGAGCTATGAGCTGAGCCAAGAGCAGCTAGGCTCCATAAAGACTAGGGAGGGCTGGTGGTGGTGGCTTGCCCACCACCCTGGCGGTGCTCCCTTCCTGGGGCTTCTCTCCTCTCATGTCCCTGTGTGGTCAGAATATCCCAGGCTCCAGGTGTTCCTCACAAGGGGCACTGCTCTGAGGTAAAGGAGCTCCCTCCTCCTCCTCCGGCTCCTGAGGCCCTCTCTTTCTTTTTCCTCTTCTTTCTCTTGTGGACCGTCCAGCAGGCGGCGGCGGTCAGTGTCAGCACCAGTCCGGCTATAAGCAACACTACCGTCACCACTTTGGTCAGGGGCAGGTCATTGTATGTGTAAGTAACAGCCGTGCCCGACACACCGATCACCAACGAGATGATGCCAAAGGGGAAGATGCAGCGATACCAGGACTTCTCCATGCCGCCCGTGGCCTGGGAAAGGCGCTCCAGACTAGATAGGACCTCCGGGCCTTTGGGCCCCTGAGCTTCCAGCTGGCTCAAAGACTGATTGTCTTGTCCAGGGGTCGGGGCTCCTGGGGGCTGGGTTGGAGGCTGGCAGGCCAGTTTGCTAGTGGTGCAGCCCATCCTGTTGGACTAACCTGGCCTTCCGCAGGGGGAGAGGAGGTGGAGGCTGGAGGTGCAGACCAGGCAGCAGATCCTCTTGGAGCTGCCTCTGCCTCAGCTATCTTCTCCTCAGTAGTAGTCAGCACTGGCCTGGAGCAAGAAATAGAGACAACAGAGACAACTCTGACTCTGTCTCAGAGCACAGAGGAGAAAGGGAGGAATAGGTAGAGTGGGAGGTATTGTGAGGTTTTGGTCATAAAGCGCAGAAATCCTACTCACACTCTCCCTGTCTCTTCCTCCCTCTCTCTCTGTCTCTCTGCTGCGTCTGCCCTGCTTGCTGCTGATTCTCTGGCAGCACATTGTACACTCTGCTGCCGGGACTGTAGGGGGATATATAAGGGGCCAGCGGAGGGGGTGGAGCCAGGGAGAGGAAAGTGGGCGGAACAAAGCCTCAGATTGGCCGCAGCACATGTGATGTCAAAGACCGGGGCAGGGAGGAATGGGGAGTGGTGGGAGAACAGGAAGCGGGAGGAGAGAAGAGGAAGGGGGAAGGGAGAAGAGGAGAAGAACAGTTTAACTGCTCCCTCTCCGTCTCGTCTCTCTCCATCCTTCCTCTCCTTTATTCTCTTTTTTATCTCCATGCGGTAGAGAGAAAGTATCCCCTGGAGAATAGAAGAAACACCTACTGCTACGTTTTCTGCAGGGAGGGGAGCACGACTCTGCCAGGATTCAACTATAGAAAAGATACCAGCAGAATGAGGTAGAGATAGCGTTTCTGTTTGACCAGAGTAGGGAGAGGAAGGGGAGTGTTTGGAGCGTCTGCCACCTCTCTCTCTCACACACACCTCGCCGCAACGGCACAGCTGTATCACGCTCAACATACTAATTATACAACAACGGCATTCCCACTGCACCCTGCCACAACACAGAGGGACACACACAGATACATTTAGAAACACATTCACAGACAGACATACAGTCCATATATGAAAACCTATATTTATACCAAGATATCACAGTCGGACTTCATGCCCCAGCGTCCTTGGACAAATGTTTATTTTTGACGAGTAAACTGACTTCATCTCCCAACGTTCTGTGACAAACACAGAAACAACTCTAGTGTGAAGTGTAGGCATTCATTCTGACTGGGTTAATTAGGGTTGAAGGTTTGGGATAGGGATGAAACAGAGACAACTCAGACTTGGTATATTGTTGTGGACGGATGGTGGAGTGGCGATGAGCTCCTGCTCTGTAGACTGTGGGTTGAATCCCAGTACAGGGATCTTGGGCTGGTTCTGACAGTGTCTCCCGACATCCAGTGGACCTGCACAAATGTCGAATTTCGCCTTGGATCTGGAGTGATCCTTCTGATTTCTACACAGATGCACGTAATAGTAAACACACTCAGCACCCATTCCTCCTCCTCCTCCTCCGCCCACACACACGACGCAGCACCCTTTCCTCCTCCTCCACACACACGTACACAAAGTCTCCTGCCAAATGGCTAAATGGGATAAAGGCTACGTATGGATGACAGAGAGGCTAATCCCCTCTATACCACCAGGACCAGCCTCCGGAGCCTTCAGCCTCTCTTCAAATGAAATCAATCCTGACAGCTCTGCCTCCCTAAATCCTCTCCCAGCTCACCTAAACCCAGTTCCAGAAAGATGCTTCACTACTGGTGGGTAAGGCTCTACTGGGATGACATTCTAACCAGTTTAAATGTTGTTTCATTTAGAATGCACGCTCATGGGATGAGTAGAAGACTGATTGGAATAATACATTAAACTCTATGGGATGGGATATATTAATTCAACTATGAATATTGTAAGCATGATTGTAATGAATGATTAGAACAGATAGTAGTTTTGTGTGTGGATGTGAGCTCCTTGATATGCAGGAGGAATGACAGTGTCATTTTAACTAAATTAACCATGTCATGCTAATCAGGAATGTCTCGTCTTAAAGCCGTCTACAAAGAGCCACGCCATATGGTCCCAGACGTCTCCTCCAATGTGAACATGCTTATTTGTGCACAGTGTGTGTGTGTGTGTGTGTGTGTGTGTGTGTGTGTGTGTGTGTGTGTGTGTGTGTGTGTGTGTGTGTGTGTGTGTGTGTGTGTGTGTGTGTGTGTGTGTGTGTGTGTGTGTGTGTGTGTGTGTGTGTGTGTGTGTGTGTGTGTGTGTGTGTGTGTGTGTACAGTTGAAGTGGGAAGTTTACATACACCTTAGCCAAATACATTTAAACTCAGTAAAAAAGTCCCTGTCTTAGGTCAGTTAGGATCACCACTTTATTTTAAGAATGTGAAATGTCAGAATAATAATAGAGAGAATTATTTATTTCAGCTTTATTTCTTTCATCACGTTCCCAGTGGGTCAGAAGTTTACATACACTCAATTAGTATTTGGTTGCATTGCCCTTAAATTGCTTAACTTGGGTCAAATGTTCCACAAGCTTCCCACAATAAGTTGGGTGAATTTTGGTCCATTCCTCCTGACAGAGCTGGTGTAACTGAGTCAGGTTTGTAGGCCTCCTTGCTTGCACATGCTTTTTCAGTTCTGCCCACAAATGTTCTATAGGATTGAGGTCAGGGTTTTGTGATGGCCACTCCATTACCTTGACTTTGTTGTCCAAGCCATTTTGCCACAACTTTGGAAGTATGCTTGGGGTCATTGTCAATTTGGAAGACCCATTTGCGACCAAGCTTTAACTTCCTGACTGATGTCTTGAGATGTTGCTTCAATATATCCACATAATTTTCCTGCCTCATGCAGCCATCTATTTTGTGAAGTGCACCAGTCCCTCCTGCAGCAAAGTACTTCCACAACATGATGCTGCCACCCCCGTGCTTCACTTTTGGGATGGTGTTCTTCGGCTCGCAATCCTCTCCCTTTTTCCTCCAAACATCACGATGGTCATTATGGCCAAACAGTTCTATTTTTGCTTCATCAGACCGGAGGACATTTCTTCAAAAAGTACGATCTTTGTCCCCATGTGCAGTTGCAAACCGTAGCCTGGCTTTTTTATGGCGGTTTTGGAGCAGTGGCTTCTTCCTTGCTGAGTGACCTTTCAGGTTATGTTGATATAGAACTCATTTACTGTGGATATAGTTACTTTTGTACCTGTTTCCTCCAGCATCTTCACAAGGTCCTTTGCTGTTGTTCTGGGATTGATTTGCACTTTTCGCACCAAAGTATGTTCATCTCTAGGAGACAGAAGGCGTCGCTTTCCTGAGCGGTATGATGGCTGTCTGGTCCCATGGTGTTTATACTTGCGTATTATTGTTTGTACAGATGAATGTGGTACCTTCAGGCGTTTGAAAATTGCTCCCAAGGATGAACCAGACTTGTGGAGGTCAAATTTTTTTTTTGATTTTCCCATGATGTCAAGCAAAGAGGCACTGAGTTTGGAGGTAGGCCTTGAAATACATCCACAGGTACACCTCCAATTGACTCAAATGATGTCAATTAGCCAATCAGAAGCTTCTAAAGCCATGACATAATTTTCTGGAATTTTCCAAACTGTTTGAAGGCACAGTCAACTTAGTGTTTGTAAACTTCTGACCAACTGGAATTGTGATTCCGTGAACTATACGTGAAATAGTCTGTCTGTTAAAACGTCTTATGGCTGGGGGCAGTATTGAGTAGCTTGGATGAATAAGGTGCCCAGAGTTACCTGCCTGCTACTCAGGCCCAGTTGCTAAAATATGCATATTATTAGTGGATTTGGATAGAAAACACCCTGAAGTTTATAAAACTGTTTGAATGATGTCTGTGAGTATAACAGAACTCATATGGCAGGCAAAAACCTGAGAAAAAATCCAACCGGGAAGTAGGAAATCTGAGGTTTGTAGTTTTTCAAGTCATTGCCAATCGAATATATATAGTGTCTATGGGGTCATATTGCACTTCCTAAGGCTTCCACTAGATGTCAACAGTCTTTAGAACGTTGTTTAATTGTGAAGGAGGGGGGAATGAGAGCTGATTGAGTCAGGGGTCTGGCAGAGTGCCATGAGCTGATCACGCGTGCTCACGTGAGAGTTAGCTGCGTTCCATTGCATTTCTACAGACAAAGGAATTCTCCGGTAGGAACATGATTGAATTTTATGATAAAAACATCCCAAAGATTGATTCTACACTTCGTTTGACATGTTTCTACGAACTGTAATATGACTTTGTCTGAATTTCACCTGGACTTGCCCATGCCTCGTGAGTTTGGAGTGTGTACTAAACGCGCAAACAAAAATGAGGTATTTAGACATAAATGATGGACTTTATCGAACAAATCAAAATTTATTGTGGAACTGGGATTCCTGTGAGTGCATTCTGATGAAGATCATCAAAGGTTAGTGATTATTTTTATCTCAATTTCTGCTTTTTGTGACTCCTCTCTTTGGCTGGAAAAATGACTGTTTTTCTGTGACTAGGTGCAGACCTAACATAATCGTTTGGTGTGCTTTTGTAGTAAAGCCTTTTTGAAATCGGACAGTGTGGTGGGATTAACAACAAGTTTACCTTTAAAATGGTGTAAAATACTTGTATGTTTGAGGAATTTTAATCATTGTGAATTTGGCGTTTTAACAATTGTTGATGAGAACCAGTTCATAGACAGGGGATAACTAGTTATTGATGAGAACCAGTTCATAGACAGGGGATAACTAGTTATTGATGAGAACCAGTTCATAGACAGTTATTGATGAGAATTCATAGATGGTTATTGAGATAACATAGACAGGATAACTAGTTAATGAGAACCAGTTCATAGACAGGGGATAACTGGTGTGGAGAACCAGTTCATAGACGACAGGGATAACTAGGGATAACTAGTTATTGATGAGAACCAGTTCATAGACAGGGGATAACTAGTTATTGATGAGAACCAGTTCATAGACAGGGGATAACTAGTTATTGATGAGAACCAGTTCATAGACAGGGAATAACTAGTTATTGATGTAAGTTATTGATGAGAACCAGTTCATAGACAGGGAATAACTAGTTATTGATGAGAACCAGTTCATAGACAGGGGATAACTGGTTATTGATGTCAGCCATTGATGAGAACCAGTTCATAGACAGGGGATAACTAGTTATTGATGAGAACCAGTTCATAGACAGGGGATAACTAGTTATTGATGAGAACCAGTTCATAGACAGG
>NC_060188.1:2034985-2055057 GCF_021184085.1 Oncorhynchus gorbuscha
TGGTCAGCTTTTCTGAAAGGAGGGCGGGGGAGGGCCTTATATGCGTCGCAGAAGTTAGAATAACAATGAATAACAGTATCTATATCCACAGTAAAACGAGTCCTATATCAACATAACCTGAAAGGCCGCTCAGCAAGGAAGAAGCCACTGCTCCAAAACTGCCATTAAAAAAAGCCAGACTGTGATTTGTAACTGCACATGGGGACAAAGATTGTACTTTTTGGAGAAATGTCCTCTGGTCTGATGAAACAAAAATAGAACTGTTTGGCTATAATGACCATCGTTATGCTTGGAGGAAAAAGGGAGAGGCTTGCAAGCCGAAGATCACCATCCCAACCGTGAAGCATGGGGTTGGCAGTATGTTGGTGGGGTGCTTTGCTGCAGGAGGGACTGGTGCACTTTACAAAATAGATGGCATCATGAGGGAGGACAATTATGTGGATATATTGAAGCAACATTTCAAGACATCAGTCAGGAAGTTAAAGCTTGCTCGCAAATGGATCTTCCAAATGGACAATGACCCCAAGCATACTTCCAAAGTTGTGGCAAAATGCCGTAAGGACAACAAAGTCAAGGTATTGGAGTGGCCATCACAAAGCCCTGACCTCAATCCTATAGAAAATTTGTGGGCAGAACTGAAAAAGCATGTGCGAGCAAGGAGGCCTACATACCTGATTCAGTTACACCAGCTCTGTCAGGAGGAATGGGCCAAAATTCACCCAACTTATTGTGGGAAGCTTGTGGAAGGCTACCCAAAACATTTGACCCAAGTTAAACTATTTAAAGGCAATGCTACCAAATACTAATTGAGTGTATGTAAACTTCTGACGCACTGGGAACGCGATGAAAGAAATAAAAGCTGAAATAAATCATTCTCTCTACTATTATTCTGACATTTCACATTCTTAAAATTAAGTGGTGATCCTAACTGACCTAAGACTGATTTTTGTTTTAGGATTAAATGTCAGGAATTGTGAAAAACTGAGTTTAAATGTATTTGGCTAAGGTGTATCTACTTCAACTGTAAATCTGTGGTGATGTTTATGCTACCATATCAGGGTCAGTACTCTGTGGTGATGTTTTTGCTACCATGTCATGGCCAGTACTCTGTGGTGCGTATCGTGAGGGAGAAGATGCTGCAGACCGAGGCCTTCTCAGATCCTGAGCAGCTGCAGGCCTTCCTCAGCCAGCTCTATGTGTTCCTGGTGGACGAGATGCACGTCGCCCTCAACAAGGCAAGACACACACCCTTGCTCACCCTTCCCAGTCCCACCATACATACATTTCCATGACCAGTTCTTTCTTTCCATGGATTTCAACCTATTCTGTTCTTCCCTTATGTAGCCTCGTAAACCCGACCGACCACAGGCAAAAACAGTGACTAGGATCTGGTTTCAATGATGGCCTCTTTTGGTAAAGAGGAACTACGTCACTGCCTGCGTCACTACTTTATCCGCTTTAATAAAATACTAAATAGTAGCTAGCAGGATAGAGATCACAGAGGTTATTGTGTGCATTTCACAAATGGCTAGTTTGCATGATCTATCTTAACTAAAACCACTGCACAGGTTTTGCCTGTCAACTTTGGTTTTGAATCGTGACGTTCTGGCATGGCTGCCTTGTGATTTGTTCGGAGAGTCCCCAGATGTGTTGTTTTTTTGACATAGACAGTGACGTTGTTCCTCTATACCAAAAAAGTCCATATTTGAAACCAGCCCCTGGTCAATGTGTTGCCGAGGGTTGGGTGTTCATAACGATCCCTTATGGGGCTCTGTTTGTAACATGCTATATTTGGTGAAATATATTCATTATGTGCAATCGTTTGTATCCACAAAATGTACAAAACAATACCTAACTGCCTTGTCCTTCTTCTCTTCCCAGACATTGTCAGTGGATGCCCAGGAGACTCAGCATCGCCCCCTGGTGGACTGTGCCCAGCTCATCCACTTTGCCAAGGAGGCCCAGCTCAACAGGGACTACCAGCTAGCTGCCCAGTACTACCAGGAGGTAACAGAGTGTTGGAGGGGATCATTTTGGGAAAGGCGAAGTGCTGAAGCACTCATTTGAATCACATTCAGAGTAGTTACACACTGTCTGTCTGCACCACACACCTTGTGCTGCAGTCACTAGAGTGCCTGTGACAAAACGATTGAATGTTTTCAACCATTGGACCTTTAGTTGTGACGGGAGGGTTAAACATCATAACAACGGGCATTTCTAAGTATGGTTTTAGTTCAGAAAGAGATGTTCTAACCCCGTTAATGAGCTTGGTTTGTTTGTGATGGTTCTCCCCCTGTAGCAGCTGACTCGTGACCGTAGCAACCCAGCCCACTGGTTTGACTACGGGGTGTTGTACATGCTGACGGCTGACTACCAGAAGGCTGAGGAGTGCTTCCACTACGCTGTGTCCATGGAGCAAACACACCTGCCCAGGTAGTAAGGGAGGGGATAGTAACCTGGTTCAGCGTTCAGTCTGGTTTAAACAGACCAGGGGAATAGAGGTCCATACTTAAAACTTACACCCAGTGAAACCAGGAACTTGTCATTTGCATGTATACCTCTCATGGGATGAGGGCCCTCCTACAAGCCGTTTCTGGGGGGTTTCACCCCTGCACAATTTGATTTCATTATTTGATGTATTTTTCTTTTATGAGTAAATAAATGAATTACAGAATCTAACTGAATGATATTCTCTGTCTGTCTGCAGTTTGCTTATGTGTGGTATCCTGGCAGAGATGGGTGGACGCCTTGAGGAGGCAGAGACATTCTTTGAAGGAGCCACGTGTGTGGACCCGGCCAATGTGGTGGCCTGGACTCTGTTTGGTAAGAGATGAGAGCCCGGGAGGGAGATGCTAGCCTGGTCCCAGATACTGTATGTTTGTAACAACAACACTAGGGTGATCTAGGACCAGGATGGAAACGCCTCTATTAATCACAAACACAAACAGACACCTCTCACTTTAATTTGTCAGCGAACATCATCTAATCCCAAGAATTCAATACAAAGAAACAAGGACACGCCATAATACTTTAGTAATAGTTTATACGGTGTTACAATACTAGAATAATGTGTTGCAATAGAGCTGTTTGACTTTAGAAGTATTGGTGTCGATTCTAATTCTTCAATTTGGAATCAATTGGGAGTCAGTTCTAAAAATATGCCATCCAATGGTGATGACCATGTTATCTGTGGTCACTGGTCAGGCCTCTTCTATGAGGGCCAGGAGAACTCCATCCAGACAGAGATGGCCTTCCTGGAGGCCACCAAGCAGCAGAGGGCAGCCCTGGTGGTCACCCCACCCTGCAGGGTGGAGTCACCAGACCTGGGGAGGAGGAGCAGGAGGTGGCGAACTGTGAGTCTTTCACCATCGAGCCAGGTGAGCACTGAAGTGTAGCAGATGCAGTATCGCTAGCTGGTTAGCCCGAGCGACAAATCGAGCATCGTACGGTGGTGCCACCCTGTCTAAGACTAGACATTTTGTCAGCCTTGTTCAACCAAGACCATGCTTTGTGAGTGTGAGGTGTTGTTGTGCAAGAGGTCAAACTAATTTCTGCTTTTTGTTGGCTGTAGACGTGGATGGAGACACAGAAGCCAGTGTGGTGACCGGGTCTCAGAGCTGCCAGGGCAACAAGCCTGGGGAGGATACAAGGGAGGTGCTGAGGCTGAACCTAGTGCCATGCGACACCTAGCAACCCCCACCAGACTAAACACCACCATCTATATGGAGACAGTGCAGTTCCTGCTGCAGAACAACGCACTACAGGTCAGCAACATGAGCACACATATACACACACACACACACACACACACACACACACACACACACACACACACACACACACACACACACACACACACACACACACACACACACACACACACACACACACACACACACATGCTGTATAGAAGACTATGGATGTGTATACACTAAACTATGGCCCAATCCAACAGAAGATAATGAGTGAAAAACACATACAGTATGTCAGACTGGTAAGCTACTATAGCTCTGTATAATAGTATCTCTCTCACACTGTCTTCATGCTTATCACTCTTTAATTTGTCCAATATTCTGATAGGAGATCTGTGCATCACTCCAGACACATATTTGTCAGCCTTCCCTCTGTGTCCTGTGTTTGCTACAGATGGTAGATGATAAAAAAGAGACTCTGCACGGTGATCCATGTGGTTTTTTTGTGCATATGTTTCTAATCTTGTCCAATTCTGACCCTTTGTCCACAGATGGCCCAGAGAGCGCTGGCCCAGGAGCTCTTGTGTCCAGGGGGGGGTCTGAGCAGCTCCTACCACCTGGCCCTGGCCCGCCTGCAGCTGCTCAGGGCAGAGTACGGCAGCGCCGAGTCCAGCCTGAAGGAGGCGCTCAACGACAGCTTTCAGGTAGAGCCAACAGACATTTCCAGCCCAATTCCCAGACACAAAATAAGCCTGGTCCAGGAGTAAAAAGCATTCTCAATGGTGATTCTTAATTGAAAGAGCTTGTTAGTTCAGAACTAGGCTGAATCTGTGTCTGAGAAGCTGGCCCTTCAAGTTCAACTTTCAACCTTATTGTTGCAAAGGAAATTAGTTTTGCAGCAATCTGATGATAATCTGATGCTTCTAAATGGTTTATATATTATTCCATACAGGAATCAAATGTCTAACACATTAGTGTGATCCCTGCAGGAATTGAACCCACAACCTTGGTGTTATTAAAACTATGCTCTAACTAAGTGATCTATACAGGACTTGATTGCTATATTGTATATTCTGGACATGTATAGGGCCCAGATGTGTGTTCTGGACACATATAGGGACCGAGATGTGTGTGTTCTGGACACGTATAGGGACCCAGATGTGTGTATTCTGGCCATGTATAGGACCCAGATGTGTGTGTTCTGGACACGTATAGGGACCCAGATGTATGTGTTCTGGACACGTATAGGGACCCAGATGTTTGTATTCTGGCCATGTATAGGACCCAGATGTGTGTGTTCTGGACACGTATAGGGACCCAGATGTATGTGTTCTGGACACGTATAGGGACCCAGATGTATGTGTTCTGGACAGGTATAGGACCCAGATGTGTGTATTCTGGCTATGTATAGGACCCAGATGTATGTGTTCTGGACAGGTATAGGACCCAGATGTGTGTATTCTGGTCATGTATAGGACCCAGATGTATGGGCGTTGTTTGGGCACATACACCATCTGACTGGGGAGTTTGGGAAGGCCCAAGAGTGTTACGAGAGGACCCTGGACTTTGTGACGGATGCCACAGACACACACCCCATCTACCTGCGCCTGGGATCCATCTACCTGCAGGAAGGGGAGGTGAGATGGACATGGGGTGGGGGTCACACACACCACCTGGGACCTGAGAACAATGTATTTACTACTGGGGAATATTCAGGAGTTGGTAGTTGTTTAGGTGGAAACTGAACAATACATTATTCAAAAAATATTAAAGTGACCCACTGTAATTAACTCCCTGTAATTAAGAGTCCCTAGGAGTGTGTGAGATTCATTGTTTTTGGTCTGTTAGTTTGACTCTGCACCTCGTCCACCAATTAGGTGTGTCTCCAGCTCCTACCTACCGATGTGTGCCAACATGATTGAAATTAACACTTTATGTATTGACACTTAAGTTTCAGAGGGCGAAAACGACTTACCTGCGCGCCTGCAAGAGCTCCCCCTCCTGCCTCACCTGGCTGGGACTAGGGATTGCCTGTTACCGGGTAAAAAATACCATATCTACTCTTCCCAAGCTCCTCTAGAAATGATACCGCTCTTTTTTTTATGTATGAAGGATACATTTGTGTGTGTATGCATTTTTATTATTTATTTAACCTTTTATTTAACCAGGCTAGTTAGGAATTAGGAATACATTCTTTGTGTGTGTGTGTGTGTGTGTGTGTGTGTGTGTGTGTGTGTGTGTGTGTGTGTGTGTGTGTGTGTGTGTGTGTGTGTGTGTGTGTGTGTGTGTGTGTGTGTGTGTGTGTGTGTGTGTGTGTGTGCCCGCCCGCCCACAGCTAGGGGAGCTGACTGAAGCAGAGGATGCACTGACAGAGGCCAACATCCTGAACAACGGGAACGCGGAGGTGTGGGGTTACCTGTCTCTAGTTTGTTTGCAGGTGAGCGTCCAGTCCATAGAAATAGAATCCATAAAACGGTCCTCCCCATTCAAGTCAATGTTTGCCAGCCAGATTGCCAGAGTTCGAGGTTTCAAACCCTTTCTAAGGATTGTGTTTCTATGATCCAAACCTTATGATGTCACCACCATAGAATTACATATTGAATGAAAGGATCTCTGTTGTTACATCTTGTTATGTGGGACTGAGTGCTATAGTATATACACAGTACAGTATATAGGGTGCAGAAGGAGGCCAGAAGAGAATTGGCTCCTTTAGGGCCGTGTACTGGGTTTTTTTGACACAAAGAGTTCAGGTGAAATCCATGTGTATTAACCCTCAAGTGTGTGTGGTTGTGTGTTTCAGACGGGCAGAAGACTTGAGGCAGAGCAGTCCTACAAATACGCCCTGAAGGTTGTTCCTCTCTGAATTGATTCAAAACAATGTTATTGATATGTATATGCATTTAAATGAAGTCATTTACTTTTACTTCACAGTTGAACCTACAGAAAGAGGCAGTTCTTCGTGAGATCAAGGCACTCCAAGATCATGTTGGCTTTGGAAATCCATGTTTCTGAAGAACAACTGCCGGCACCATCAATGATTTAGGTTAAAAAACAAAGATGAATTATAATTCTGGTTGGTAAATACCTAATGGTTGGCATCGCAAAGTGACTGTGAATTGTGGAAGGAATTACACATCAATGACTTGTACACTTGTCTGCATCTTCAGCTATATCTGATTAAAAGTTGTTACTTTTGGATAATGTAGGATATAATATTGTGACACAACAAAGATGTGCAAATCCAGAGAGAGTATCTGTCCAGAGGTGGAAAAAGTAGTCATTTGTCATACTTGAATTAAAGTAAAGAAACCTTGATGATAATGACTAAAGTGAAAGTGAAAGTCACCCAGTAAAATATTGCTTTAGTAAAAGTCTATCTGGTTTTAAAAGTACTTAAGTATCAAAAGTTTATGCTATAAATCTAATTCCTTATATTTAAGCAAACCAGATGGCACAATTCTTAGGACAACCAGGGGCACATCAAGAATCAAACTCCATTCGCGCACAATCACAATAATGTACAGTTGAGTAATGTACAGTTTATAAGCTACTTCCTTCTGCATACAAGTGCATTCGGAAAGTGTTCAGACCCTTTCACTTTTTCCACATTTTGTTACGTTACAGCCTTATTCTAAAATTAATTAAATGATGTACTCCTCTCATTAATATACACATAATACCCCATAATGACAATGTGAAACAGTTTTTTTTATGTTTGCAAAGAAAAAATAATTATTATTTACATGTGGGCAAAGTGAAGGGGTCTGAATACTTTTCCGAATGGACTGTGAACTTAGCGCTTATTGTTCGAATGACCACGGGAGTCGAGCCTATACTTTAAGTGGAAAATACAATATCCAAAGCATTCACTGCACAAGTGTAAAGACTATCAGGCACAGCAAACTGCCAAGACAACCATAAACTACAGTACACTTTTTATTTGACCTTTATTTAACTAGGCAAGGCAGTTAAGAACAAATTCTTATTTTCAATGACGGCCTAGGAACAGCGGGTTAACTGCCTGTTCAGGGGCAGGCAAGTTTAATAATAATAATAATAATATATGCCATTTAGCAGGGGCAGGCAAGTTTAAACCCACTACCCTGGCGTTACAAGCGCCATGCTCTACCAACTGAGCTTCAACTTGCAACCTTCCGGTTACTAGTCCAACGCTCTAACCACTAGGTTACCCTGCCGCCCCATACCCTACAATCACCACCTCTGTGGAAGACAGACGTATTTAAAGCAATCCATTAAACCAGACACTTACCCAAAGCGATTGACAGTCACGCATACAATTCTTATTATTTTGTACACGGGAATGGAACGAACAATCCTGGTGTTGCAAGCGTCATGCTCTACAGACTGAGCCGTACAGGACCACACTACATTATTGTGCAGCAACAGCGAGCTGGATAGTCATCTGCACTGTCTTTAAACTCATTTCCATAGACAAAGTAAATGCGTCTCCCACTTGTAGATCACCTTAGTGATATGAATGATCTCGATGGTCTGACGCTGCAACGAGAGAGAGCGAGAGGGGAAAAGACGGTTCCTTTAATAAAATTAATAAAATCCCATGACATTGATTTTTTTTGCGATTTGGAACAAGCAAATGCACAAACAGGCCTCCAGTGTAATGATATACTTCATGCGAAAAATGAGTTGCTGTAATTTGAATAATGATGATGATGATAATAATAATAATGAAAGAAACGAAACAGTCTCTCTGCCTGTTGTAGAATGCTTGATGTCTGGGAGAACTTGGCTTGGTGCTCCCTCACTGTGCGCTCCGCATCACGCACCCCATTAAGGTCTGGGAGAACTTGGCTTGGTGCTCCCTCACTGTGCGCTCCGCATCACGCACCCCATTAAGGTCTGGGAGAACTTGGCTTGGTGCTCCCTCACTGTGCGCTCCGCAGCACGCACCACATTAAGGTCTGGGAGAACTTGGCTTGGTGCTCCCTCACTGTGCGCTCCGCAGCACGCACCACATTAAGGTCTGGGAGAACTTGGCTTGGTGCTCCCTCACTGTGCGCTCCGCATCACGCACCACATTAAGGTCTGGGAGAACTTGGCTTGGTGCTCCCTCACTGTGCGCTCCGCATCACGCACCACATTAAGGTCTGGGAGAACTTGGCTTGGTGCTCCCTCACTGTGCGCTCCGCATCACGCACCACATTAAGGTCTGGGAGAACTTGGCTTGGTGCTCCCTCACTGTGCGCTCCGCAGCTCGCACCACATTAAGGTCTGGGAGAACTTGGCTTGGTGCTCCCTCACTGTGCGCTCCGCAGCTCGCACCACATTAAGGTCTGGGAAACCCATCACTGGGTGAACCTACATGAACGAGGGTATATTTCTGACATTATGAAATGATAGGAATAACGTTTTGCTTCATGTACATAACAAGGCACGAAAAAATAATTTTATTTGCTGCTACATCATGTAATCTATTTAGCCCATTATAAATTAATTTCAGAAATGTCATGTTCCCATAAATATAGCATGTTACCATGTACATAACAATGTACTGAGAAATTTTTTATTTGCTGAAAGTTTTATCATGTAATCTATTTAGTCCATTATAACATTATCCTGCCCAGACACATGATTCATGTTGGCCATTTGCAAACCACTGGACTGTTCCGTAACATAGTCTTCAGGATTATTAGACCTAGTCAGTGTGGATTCAGAAATAGAGGAGATCAAGTGAAAGTTGAAGATAAACAATTAACAAATCTCCTAGTTACTCATACAAGGGAAGCAGAGAAGTTGATGGATCTACTGAACCCACTGTATGACACAGAGGCTGAGTTTACACAGGCAGCCCAATTCTGATCTTTTTCCAGTAATTGGTCTTTTGACCAGTCAGATCAGCTCTTTTGCCAATAATTGGTCAAAAGATCAGAATTGCCTGTGTAAAGGCAGTAATACTTTTATTTAGTTGAACAATGCTTAGCCAGCAACACCACTCACCATATCACCTTGAGGTTGATGAAGACCAAAAGCTGTCGTTGCCCCTGACAGGTCTCACACTCTTTTGACCCTTAGCCATCGCTAAGGTCGCAGCTGCAGTAAAAATATCAAGCAAGCCACCCAAGTGTCTGATAGGAAATAAGGAAATGACTGCAATACACACACTGTACTATAGCTACAGCCATTTGCTAAGTAAGCATATAGTAACATATTACACATTACATATAGTAGCATAGTACATATAGTATATTGTATTTGTCCCATGTGTCGAATACAACAGGTGTATTAGACCTTCCTGTGAGATGCTTACTTACAAGCCCTTAACCAACAATGCAATTTTAAGGAAATACATTTAAAAAAAGTAAGAGATAAGAATAACAAATGATTAAAGAGCAGCAGTAAATAACAATATTTACTATAATTGCTATATACAGGGGGTACCAGTGTCGAGGTAATTGAGGTAATATGTACATGTAGGTAGAGTTATTAAAGTGACTATGCATAGATAATAACAGAGAGTAGCAGCAGCGTTCCAGAGGAGGAGGGGGAGGCAATGCAAATAGTCTGGGTAGCCATTTGATTAGCTGTTCAGGAGTCTTATGGATTGGGGGTAGAAGCTATTTAGGAGCCTCTAGGACCGAGACTTGGCCCTCCGAAACCGCTTGCTGTGCGGTAGCAGAGAGAACAGTCTATGACTATGGTGGCTGGAGTCTTTGACCATTTTTAGGGCCTTCCTCTCACACCACCTGGTATAGAGGTCCAGGAAGCTTGGACCCAGTGATGTACTGGGCCGTACGCACTACCCTCTGTAGAGCCTTGCGGTTGGAGGCAGAGCAGTTGCCATACCAGGCAGTAATGCAACCCGTCAGGATGCTCTCGATGGTGCAGCTGTAAAACATTTTGAGGATCTGAGGACCCATGCCAAATCTTTTCAGTCTCCTGAAGGGGATTAGGTTTTGTCGTGCCCTCTTCACGACTGTCTTGGTATGCTTGGACCATGTTAGTTTGTTGGTGATGTGGAAGCTCTCAACCTGCTCCACTACAGCCCCGTTAATGAGAATGGGGGCATGCTCAATCCTTCTTTTCCTGTAGTCCACAATCATCACCTTTGTCTTGATCACGTTGAGGGAGAGGTTGTTGTCCTTGCACCACACGGTCAAGTCTCTGACCTCCACCCTATAGGCCGTCTCATCGTTGTCGGTGATCAGGCCTATCACTGTTGTGTCATCGGCAAACATAATGATGGTGTTGGAGTCGTGCCTGACCGTGCAGTCATGAGTGAACAGGGAGTACAGGAGGGGACTGAGCACGGACCCCATGTTGAGGATCTGAGTGGCGGATGTGTTGTTACCTACCCTTATCACCTGGGGGTGGACGGTCAGGATGTCCAGGATCCAGTTGCAGAGGGTGGTGTTTAGTCCCAGGGTCCGTAGCTTAGTGATGAGCTTTGAGGGCACTATGGTTGAGCTGAGCTGTAGTTAATGAATAGCATTCTCAAATAGGTGTTTCTTTTGTCCAGGTGTGAAAGGGCAGTGTGGAGTGCAATAGAGATTGTATCATCTATGGATATGTTGGTGCGGTATGCAAATTGGAGTGGGTCTAAGATTTCTGGGATAGTGGTGTTGATGCGAGCCATTACCAGCCTTTCAAAGCATTCCATGGCTACAGACGTGAGTGCTACGGGTCGGTTACCTTAGACAGGTTACCTTAGTGTTCTTGGGCACAGGGACTATGGTGGTCTCTGGCTGTGGAGAGCGTGATCACACAGTCGTCCAGAACAGCTGGTGCTCTCATGCATGTTTCAGTGTTACTTGCCTCGAAGCTAGCGTATAAGTTATTTAGCTCCTCTGGTAGGATCGTATCACTGAGCAGCTCTCGGCTGTGCTTCCCTTTGTAGTCTGTAATAGTTTGCAGGCCCTGCCACATCCAATGAGTGTTGGAGCCGGTGTAGTACGATTCGATCTTAGACCTGTATTGACACTTTGCCTGTTTGATAGTTCATCGGAGGGCATAGCGGGATTTCTTATAAGCTTCCGGGTTAGAGTCCCGCTCCTTGAAAGCGGCAGCTCTACCCTTTAGCTCAGTGCAAATGTTGCTTGTAATCCATGGCTTCTGGTTGGGGTATGTACGTACAGCCACTGTGGGTACGACATTCTAAATGCACTTATTGATAAAGCCAGTGACTGATGTGATGTACTCCACAATGCCACCTGAAGAATCCCAGAACATTTTCTAGTCTGTGCTAGCAAAATAGTCCGGTAGTTTAGCATCTGCTTCATATGACCACTTTTTTTTATAGACCAAGTCACTGGTGCGTCCTGCTTTAATTTTTGCTTGTAAGCAGGAGGATAGAATTACGGTCAGATTTGCCAAATGGAGGGCGAGGGAGAGCTTTGTGTGTGGAGTAAAGGTGGTCTAGAATTGTTTCCCTCTGGTTGCACATTTAACATGCTGATAGAAATGAGAGAGAACTGTTTTAAGTTGCCTGCATTAAAGTCCACGGCATCTAGGAGCGCCACTGGATGAGCATTTTCCTGTTTGCTTATGGCGATATACAGCTCATTGATTGCGTTTTTAGTGCCAGCATTGGTCTGTGGTGGTATGTAGACAGCTACAAAAAATACAGATGAAAACTCTCGGTAGATAGTGTGATCTACAGCTTATCATGAGTTACTCTACCTCAGGTGAGCAAAACCTAGAGACGTCCTTAGATATCGTGCACCAGCTGTTGTTTATATAAATGCATAGGCCCCCGTCCCGTGTCTTAACAGAGGTTGCTATTCTGTCCTGCCGATAGAAAGTATCACCTGCCAGCTGTATGTTCTTAATGTTGTCATTCAGCCACGACTCGGTGAAACATAAGATATTACAGTTTTTAATGTTCCGTTGGTAGGATAAACGTGCTTTCAGTTCGTCCCATTTATTTTCCAGCGATTGAACGTTAGCTATCAGGATGGTGGGCAGGTTAGCCACTTGTTGCCTGATCCTCACAAGGCACCCTCATCTCTTTCCGCAAAATCTCAGTTTCCTTCTCCAGCGAATAACGGGGATCTGGGCCTGGTCGGGTGTCTCCCTCCCGTCCGACTCACTGAACAAGAAATCTTCATAGAGTTTGAGGTGAGCAATCGCAGTTCTGATGTCCAGAAGCTCTTTTCGGTCATAAGAGATGGTAGCAGCAACATTATGTACAAAACAAGTTACGAACAACAGGAAAAACAAGCAAAATAGCATGGTTGGTTAAGAGTCGATTACATATAGTAACATATTACATATAGTAGCACATTTCATATATCAACAAATAACATTTGGTAACACATTACATACTGTATAGTAACATATTACATATAGTAACATATTACACATAGGAGCACATTACATATAGTTACACATTTTTCCCAGTTTTCCTGTTTCTAAAAGCTGTTCAATGGAGTGCCTATCATACTTACTTGCCCTTCCTCTGCCCCTCACAATGATTGTATTGATCACAAATCCGTCCATTCCCACCACCATGATAATCAGATCCATTGCACACTCTACAGATTTTCTGATAGTGATGATAAAAACAAGGAAATAAATAATCTGACATTGTCTTTTTAAAGAGCATCCACTGACAATTAATTAATTAAAACATGAGACTCTCTTCAGTCCATTAATTAATTAATTAATTCGAACAGACTCACATTGATTTATACAAGTGAATGTAACTGTGGCATTTAGTTAATGTGGCGCTCCATAGCGTGGCTAATTCAGTCATCCAAATCTCGTATTCTCTTTCTGTTCACATTATTCCCAAGACTGCAATGCACCTGTGTTTTAGGGGTTGCCGCAGTGTGTAGGAAGGAGAATCCTAGATGTGAGAAAGTGCAGGAGGGAATGAGATGAAGGAATGTGTAGTATCGGTGGACAAAGTTGTGTATGTAAACTGTTGGTTGCCCATGGGGCTGGAGATCGGAGGTGTCTGGTGAGACAAAGCCAGGTTGAGGTCAGTGATTAACATTAGTACAGAAAGTGTCATATGCTGAAGAAGTGAAGAGAGCGGTAGAGGAAGATGTGTACATGACGAGGTTGCTGTGAGTAGGCAGAGACCAATAAAGAGGGATAAGAAGAATATGTGTTTCAGTGAGGTGGGTTTCTTGGCATTTATAGCCATGGTTGTCAACTGTACTACAGAAATGGAACACAAGTCACAGAAAATAGAGGTTGTGGTGGCAGCTGCAGAGAAGTACTTGGGATTGCGAGGTTTTACTGCAGAAGACTTGCAGGGATGTTGAGTGGTAGTGTTCTGTCCTCTTAGACCGTTGGCCTGGAGTAGGATTAGATAAGGTTAAATAGTGGAATGGGGTGGTGTTTTTTTTTTGTGAGAGCTAATAGTTGCCAGGGTAATTTTCCTTTCCCCCCAATTTTGTATTACCGTAAGTTAATGTCGGTAGTGCGTGACTGAACTCAAACTCCAGTACAGTAGGTGGCAGTGTATGCACCTAAAAGTTGGATGCGGTCAGCCAACCCAATCTCAAAGAAGAATAAGCAAGACTACATTTCCTATGTTTTGAGCAGCACTGAAGAAGAGTTCCGCAGAGTGCGCAGAGAAGGTAAGCTACTGTATGTTTATTCTCTGTACAATAGGGGCAGAGTAGGATGCTAGATAACCCCATGTGAGTTATTTAGCTTTCTACAGCATCACAACAGTAAATTAGGGTATTCTAAGATGTTTGACACACTGTCACCCTGAAGTAAATCACGTATTAACTGTTTAATTAGCTGGCGCTGGTTATAACACTTGTAAACTGTTTCATCCAAAGCCTAGCAACTACTATACATAGATCGCTAGCATGGAACATGTCTAACAGCTGCCAGTTCAGTGCCTTGATGTCAAGGGCTAAATTGTTCAACTAGCTAACTGCTCTGCTGGTGGTGGCTAGCCCAGTTAGCGTCTTTGTTACAACGTTAGCAAGACCAATCGACATTCTGATGTTAGTTAGCTTGCAATACTCCCTTGCCATATCCTCAAATGTAAGACGCATTTGATCAAATGGCATGTAACTAGTGTTGGAACACTATCATGGATACAACCAGAACTACTATTTGATGCAGTTTACAGTTAGTTAGCTTGTAAACACAAGACTAACTGAACATCTAGCAATGTGTGTACTATGAGCTCCTTTGTCTGGCTCTCTGTCTAGTTCCAGGCCTCTTCATTGTTGACTTTCCTCATTACTATGTGAAGCGACTAGGGCCTTCTAATGCTAGGCCCCTGCTATGTTGTGCCAGCTATTCACTGTGTTGTTACTTGTGTGTCAGTGTTGCCAAAGTCACACACACATTCCCTTATCTCTGGCACTCTGAATAAGGTCACATCTGAATCAACTGTCAGAGGACGTTTGACCAGTGACCACCAACGCCCCAAGACGACAACAACAACACATAATTGGTAAGAAAAGAGCATTTCCACTGCTTCCCCTGCCTGCATTGACGACTGCATCTCCCAAACTTATCTGGTAGGCATGGTGAACATGTGTTAATCATGTGGATTGTATTTATTATTTTTAACTCCTTGTTCGCCCCAATTTTGTGATATCCAATTGGTATATTGGTGAGAGGTTTCCTTAGTCTTGTCCCATCTCTGCAACTCCCGTATGGGAGAGGCGAACGTCAAGAACCATGCGTCCTCCAAAACACGATGCTGGCAAGCCGTACTGCTTCTTGACACACTGCTTGCTTAACCCTGAAGCTAGCCACAACAATGTGTTGGAGGAAACACCGTACAACTGGCAACCATGTCAGTGTGCATGCGCCCGGCCCGCCACAGGAGTCGCTAGAGAGTGATGGGACAAGGTTTGGCCGGCCAAACCCTTCCCTGTCCCGCGCGACGCTGTGCGCCTCTTCACGGGTCTCCCGGTCGCAGCTGGATCGAACCCGGGTCTGTAGTGATGTCTCAAGCACGGCGATGCAGGGCATTAAACCGCTGTGCCACTCGGGAGGTTTCTCATGTGGACTTGAAGTGGATTGGACCTGATATCATAAGGCACAGAAGCTACGTATAATTGTCATATTTATTGTGGTAGGCTGCTCCTGTTACTGAAGTGACACTGATCTGAAAAATCTCAGGTGTTTCTGTAGAGCTTATTCTATAGATCTAACCTGTGTTGTGGACTGATGTTCTGCTGGTCATAACTAGGCTACGTGTCAACAAGACATTGGATGGAGAGTCTCTGTATCAAATGCTGCTGTTCTGTTTAGGCTCTCTTCTCCTAAATGTAGAGAGATGTTTGAATTGGGTTTTACTGTCATTAGGATATTAACGCGTTATATCATATATCCAATCTTTTGTTTACACCATGAAGACGGTGTAGTATTAGGCTAAATGCAGAATAATATAGTCTTACTTGCAGAATAATAATGAACAAAATATTTTGGCCCGCAGCAGAATAGAGCAGTAGACCCACCCACATTAGCCGAAGCGCTCTTTTTGCCTCTGTGCAAGGTTTTCTTGGTAATCTTGGCACATGAGACATGTTCAGGCAGCAATAACAAAGGGTACTGATTTGTGTGGCCAGATGTTCATTTCATGGACCCTTCTTGATGTTTTAATGAATGTGGCTTTAGTAAATAGTTGAGTTAATTACATAGCCAATTTCTTTTACTTATTATGACTAATTAGGATGGTTTGGGTTGTCACCCTCAAAGATGTAGGCTATGCTTAAACCCTACCATACTAAGTTTATACAGGCATGAGCCGAGGATTCATCAGAAAATATATATATGCTGTTTGCTATGTTGTATCTGATATGATATGTTGTGCTGGGTTTGCACTAATTAAGCAATTTTGTCTACTTGCACTGTCACGGACCCAATTATAAACTGGGTGGTTTGAGCTCTGAATGCTGATTGGCTTAAAGCCGTGGTATATCAGACCATATAACACGTGTGATATGACAAAACATCTTTACTGTTCTAATTACGTTGGTAACCAGTTTATAATAGCAATAAAGCACCTTGGGGCTTTGTGGTATATAGCCAATATACCACAGCTAAGGGCTGTATCCAGGCACTCCGCGTTGCGTCGTGCTTAAGAGCAGCACTTAGCAATGGTATATTGACCATATACCACACCCCCTCGTGCCTTATTGCTTAAATAGAACGTAAATGCCATCTAGAATGTAGAGATCCCTGGCTAGCAGGCAGACTGGTGCATGTGGTTACCATGACGATGAAAATAATCAAACAGCTCTGTCAGAGATAGCTAGCTACCTTGTCAAAACAGCAATCATTACATTTGTTTATATTCAGTAATCTGCGTTTATGCCCATTGCAAGCATAGTATCATAACAATGTTAGCTATTATACAGAGAGAGAAGTGTTTCAAGGTGGTGGCATTTTTACTTATTATGAGCTAACTTAAGTTAGCTAGCTAGCTAAATTTACTGTTCTATGGTTCTGCTTTCTAACTTGGCTAATGTTATGTAAAGTGTTTTTCTGCCTTGTTGTTCTTAAATGTTAGGTTTACCTTGTTATTGTTTGGAGTTAAGAAATATTTCCTTTCTGTATTTTCAGTTTCAGAAAAAAAGCAACACCTCTCTTAAGGATTTGTTGGGCTACTGTTTATGCTAGCTGTCAAACGGTACACCAGAACACAGCGTGGACAGCATACCCATAGTCAGAGGAGCATGTTGGGCTACTGTTTATGCTAGCTGTCAAACGGTACACCAGAACACAGCGTGGACAGCATACCCATAGTCAGAGGAGCATGTTGGGCTACTGTTTATGCTAGCTGTCAAACGGTACACCAGAACACAGCGTGGACAGCATACCCATAGTCAGAGGAGCATGTTGGGCTACTGTTTATGCTAGCTGTCAAACGGTACACCAGAACACAGCGTGGACAGCATACCCATAGTCAGAGGAGCATGTTGGGCTACTGTTTATGCTAGCTGTCAAACGAACACAGCGTGGACAGCATACCCATAGTCAGAGGAGCATGTTGGGCTGTTTATGCTAGCTGTCAAACGGTACACCAGCACAGCGTACAGCATACCCATAGTCAGAGGAGCATGTTGGGCTACTGTTTATGCTAGCTGTCAAACGGTACATGCTAGCTGTCAAACGACACAGAACACAGCGTGGACAGCATACCCATAGTCAGAGGAGCATGTTGGGCTACTGTTTATGCTAGCTGTCAAACGTCAGTGTTGGGCTACACCAGAACACAGCGTGGACAGCATACCCATAGTCAGAGGAGCATGTTGGGCTACTGTTTATGCTAGCTGTCAAACGGTACACCAGAACACAGCGTGGACAGCATACCCATAGTCAGAGGAGCATGTTGGGCTACTGTTTATGCTAGCTGTCAAACGGTACACCAGAACACAGCGTGGACAGCATACCCATAGTCAGAGGAGCATGTTGGGCTACTGTTTATGCTAGCTGTCAAACGGTACACCAGAACACAGCGTGGACAGCATACCCATAGTCAGAGGAGCATGTTGGGCTACTGTTTATGCTAGCTGTCAAACGGTACACCAGAACACAGCGTAGTCAGAGGAGCATGTTGGGCTACTGTTTATGCTAGCTGTCAAACGGTACACCAGAACACAGCGTGGGACAGCATACCCATAGTCAGAGGAGCATGTTGGGCTACTGTTTATGCTAGCTGTCAAACGGTACACCAGAACACAGCGTGGACAGCATACCCATAGTCAGAGGAGCATGTTGGGCTACTGTTTATGCTAGCTGTCAAACGGTACAGAACACAGAACACCCATAGTCAGAGGAGCATGTTGGGCTACTGTTTATGCAGCTGTCATACCCATAGTCAGAGGAGCATGTTGGGCTACTGTTTATGCTAGCTGTCAAACGGTACACCAGAACACAGCGTGGACAGCATACCCATAGTCAGAGGAGCATGTTGGGCTACTGTTTATGCTAGCTGTCAAACGGTACACCAGAACACAGCGTGGACAGCATACCCATAGTCAGAGGAGCATGTTGGGCTACTGTTTATGCTAGCTGTCAAACGGTACACCAGAACACAGCGTGGACAGCATACCCATAGTCAGAGGAGCATGTTGGGCTACTGTTTATGCTAGCTGTCAACCCAGAACACAGCGTGGAGTCCCATAGTCAGAGGAGCATGTTGGGCTACTGTTTATGCTAGCTGTCAAACGGTACACCAGAACACAGCGTGGACAGCATACCCATAGTCAGAGGAGCATGTTGGGCTACTGTTTATGCTAGCTGTCAAACGGTACACCAGAACACAGCGTGGACAGCATACCCATAGTCAGAGGAGCATGCTAGCTGATCCCATAGACTTTCAGTCATTACACTCACGCTAGTTGGCAATTGCTCCATTAACACTAATTACCTTCAACTTCATTGAAACTGCATGCAGAGACATACAAATGATATCCATGAGTTCATCTGACTGGGTAAATGGAAACATTTGATAAGTTGTCAAAATCTCCAACTATCCCTTAAGACTCTATTGTCATGGACATTTGGGCTTCTGTTTACAAAAGCACTACTTCTGTATCTATCTATCTATCTGCACATACTGTATCTAGGCCATGTGGCTCTCATGTAGGCTACCCCACCCACTCAATAGTGAGTCAGTTTTGAATGTGCGGGTCTTGTTTTGGTGTTCTGTCTTTGGCAGAGACTGGCAAAGAGTGTCTGTCTGAGTGACAGGACCAAGCTGTCTGCAGAAAAGATGGAGGACTCTGTGAAGGCGGAGAGTGTCGCCGATGGAGGAGGCCTGGTGAATGCAGAGAAAGAGCCAGAAGACACTCTCAGGTATAGACATCTGGGATGGTCTAACTTCACTTCAGTGCTATTTCTGAAAATGGATGGGGGCTGGGCAGTTTCTGGGAGTGAGAGGTTTCCTCTCTCAAGTGTATGTTTGAGTGCCAGGGTGTGGGCATGGTATGTTTCAGTTCTGTCAGATTTGGTCTCTCTCTTATTTCTGAGGAGAGTTAAACACAATGGGCTTGTTTCCCGGACACAGATTAAACCTTCTCCTGGAGTAAAAAGCATGCTCAATGGAGAATAGGCTACATTGAAAGTGTTTTTTTCTTCTTCTCCAGAACTAGGATTCATCTGGGTTTGGGAAGCCAGCCCTATGGGTCATTTAGTTAGTGTGTGCCTCTAGTTTCCCATGCAGTGTCAACCAGTGTGCCCTCCCCACAGCCCCACAGACCTTTCTGAACTGCTGGCTGCCGGGACCAAAGAGGTTCACGAGAAGGCAGAGAACACCCAGTTTGTCAAGGACTTCCTCAGGGGGCGCATCCGCAAGGAGCTCTTCAAGGTCAGTCTGGAGAATAGAGCAGCCACTTAAGTATTTTCTGAGACTTAGTACTGCTGCATTCACTGTCTTGAACATTATGCATCATCTGATTTATCCACAGCAGT
>NC_060188.1:2055557-2074973 GCF_021184085.1 Oncorhynchus gorbuscha
CTAACTTTGACATCCTCACTTTGCAAACACTTTGAAAGATATTACTGTCAAGAATCATGATGGGTCTTTCAGCACCACTGGTAATGAACAACCACTGTACTGAACAACAATATCTTGTAAGGCTTTAAAGAACATGAAGTGCTTTGCCATCCTCACTTTGTGAGACTTTGCCAGGATACAGAAAGGGATGTATCTTGAAAACGTGAATGTTGACACACACACAGTATTTGAGGGACTGTCAAACATGGATTAATGAAAAATATTTGCACCTAAAATGTTTGTTTTGTGGTAAAATTCTGCATCTCTCTCTCGCTCAGCTGGGTGATGTGGCCCTCTACTACACCTACGAGGCGATGGAGGAGGAGATTGAGAGGAACAAGGATCATCCTGACTTCTCCCCGCTCTACTTCCCAGAGCTGAATAGACGTGACGCCCTGTCCCGCGACCTGGACTACTTCTATGGTGAGGACTGGCGGGAGCGGGTCAGCTGCTCGCCAGCCACGCAACGCTACGTGGAACGCATCCACCAGGTGAGTAACCCAGAGGTTAGAGAGGTGGACCGGTAACCAGAAGGCCGCTGGTTCAAGTCCCAGGCTGGACGATGATAAAAGTGGGGGCTGAACTGCCTACTGGAGGGCTGCTGGTTTCAGATTCACATTACCACCATCCACTACCATTGTGCCTTTATGCAAGGCACTTCAGACCTAACGCTACTCCATGAGTCACCACCGTGACTCCCTGTGCTGCTTCAATCCTCTGGTGTGTGTGTGTGGAGTCCAGGGGAGGTTGACAATACCAGAAACCAGTGAAGTTGTATTTGTATTTAGGTGGGGCAGGAAGAGCCGGTCTTGCTGGTGGCCCATGCCTACACCCGTTACATGGGCGACCTGTCTGGGGGCCAGGTGCTGAAGAAGGTGGCCCAGCGGGCGCTGAAGTTGCCATCGACGGGCGAGGGCGTCTACTTCTACCAGTTTGACGGCATCCACAGCGCCAAGGCCTTCAAGCAGCTGTACCGGAGCCGGATGAATGAGCTGGAGCTGGACATGGCCACCAAGGACAGGCTGGTGGCGGAGGCCGTGCTGGCCTTTCAGTTCAACATGGAGGTGAGGAAGGGACGATAGAGCTGGGGTTGATTAATGAGTGAGACTGATGCACCTGCTGGTGTGGTGGATCTTCCAGTAAACGGAGACTGTTGCACCTACTGGTGGGGTCTTCCAGTAAACAGAGATTGCTGCACTTACTGGTGTGGTGGGCCTTCCAGTAAACGGAGATTGCTGCACTTACTGGTGTGGTGGGTCTTCCAGTAAACGGAGACTGTTGCACCTACTGGTGGGGTGGGGTCTTCCAGTAAACGGAGACTGCTGCACCTGCTGGTGTGGTGGGTCTTTCAGTAAATGGTGGGTCTTTTAATAATTCCTTCTAGGTGATGGCTGAAAATATTGCCATCTCATATCTGTGGGTCCTTGAGTGGCGCAGCGGTCTATGGCACTGTATTGCAGTGTTAGACGCGTCACTACATGCCCGGGTACGATCTCGGACGGTATCACAACCGGTCGTGATCGGGAGTCCCATAGGGCGGTGCACAATTGGCCCAGCGTCGTCCGGGTTAGGGCAGGGTTAGACCGTCATTGTAAATAAGAATTTGTTATTGCCTGACTTGCATAGTAAAATAAAAATAGATGTTTTGTTTTCAGAGGAAGCCAGGCCGCATTAGTTTAGTCTCTGAGGTAGGCCACGGTCGTTTAGTCTCTGAGGTAGGCCACGGTCGTTTAGTCTCTGAGGTAGGCCACGGTCGTTTAGTCTCTGAGGTAGGCCACGGTCGTTTAGTCTCTGAGGTAGGCCACGGTCGTTTAGTCTCTGAGGTAGGCCACGGTCGTTTAGTCTCTGAGGTAGGCCACGGTCGTTTAGTCTCTGAGGTAGGCCACGGTCGTTTAGTCTCTGAGGTAGGCCACGGTCGTTTAGTTGCATTTGTCAGTATTGTATAATTGAATGAATCATTTAAGCTCAGTAACCAGGCACTGTATTGATCCTGTCTTTGGAGATAAGTCTTGTGCCCAGGGAAAATTAGGGTCTTTGGCCAACAGCAGATGGTTGGATTTGTGCTTATCACCGTCTTATCACCGTTACCACTCTGCTAACTGGTTCTGAGAGCGTAGCCAGACAATGTGCCATCTATCATATTTCAAGTGCTCAGATATGATCATTAATTCACTTCCTCACATCTGGCTTCTGATTACATTACATGAATGTCAGATGTTGAACTTGATCTTATTACGGTTCTGCATCATGGACATTTTCTTTGACCAGTGGCACCTCCTTAAGTTAAATATCACTCCTTTCCCTCGCCCACCGACCCAGTCACATTGTGAAACTGTTTGTGCTGAACTCTGGGTCAACACAATTCAGCTGACTGTTTCAGTTCAGAGATTGTGTTCATCAGGACACACAATATCAAACTGTTCCAAAGTGTTGTGAAAAAATAAGCTTTCCTTATTGGACCTTTTCAGATGGTACCTCCCTGTTTAACCTTTTGTTCTGTTTGTGCTGAGTGAAAATGAACCAGTTGTAATCCCCTGTGTTTGGTGTCAGGTATTTGATGAGCTAGAGGAGATGGGTAAGGATATCCAGGAGGAGGTCATGGACGTGGGCATGCCCGTTCACGGGGCCCATGGGACCGGAGGAGACATCAACAAATGCCCCTACTACGCCGCACAAATGGGTACGCTGACACACAACTCCTGTAGGCTCTGTCTGGAAACAAAGTGATTTGATCCAGAAAATCACCTGAAAGAAAGAATTGTTGTGCCATGTTAGCAATACGTGGGCATTTAGAACCACAATACCCTTACCACACTGTCTGGCTGGCTTGGAAATGTGCTTTTCACATGGTCCTTTCCAGCATGGCTCCAGCATCTACAGTGGCTCCCTAACCAGGCCAGTGCAGTACTGCTTGACCTGGCTTAGTGGTGTTAAAAATGGTATGAGTGTTTCACATGGTAATGTGGGAGGTTTGCTGACTGTTCTCTGTCCTCTGTCTATCTCAGCGGCCAGTGGGGGCTCGGCGTACTTCGGTCAGCTGGCCATGGCCGTCCTCAGACACCCCACAGGCCAGGTCCTATTCGCCGCCTGGGTCGCCGCCCTCGCCGGATTGGCTGCGTGGTACTTCATGTGATCCGACCCACAGCCAATTGTTGGCTGTTCTGCAGGAAAGAAGGAAGAAAAACAGGGAGGGAAGACGAGAAGAATTGTTTTCTGAACGTTTGGATGAGAACCCATCCGTACCCAGACCTTGTAACCTTCCCTCCTCCTCTCCTCTAATTTTCTCTCTCTACTACCTCCCTCTCACTCTCCCTCCATCCTGTATCTTCTCAGTATGGTTGGTCATATTTGTAGCTCTTAGTACCAGTTTAGAGCCATTTTTTTTCATTCAAACCTGTTATAGCATTTATTTCTTCTTGAGTTGACATGAGATGACAATTGATCTTACTTGTTTAGATTATAGTGTGATTTGTTGTCAGGTTGAAGTATCTTTAATAATCCCAAACAATTGTATTATGGAGTGATGCAATAGAGTTGGAGGGAAAAAACAGCTATCCTGCTATGACAAAAAAGCCTTTGTGGATTTTGACACTTATGTTGCCATGGTGATTTGAAGGACTATATTCTGCTGTCCCCTGGGTGTCCTCACAATCAGTCCATCAAACCAAAATGTAATCTTGAAAATATTAGAGCAGTGAGCCTTTGCTTGAAGTGGACTGAATTAGGTGCCGGTACTTTTTATTTAGGTGGTGGAACTGAACAAGTAGAACATTTGAGGTGCTGGCACTCCTAGCGGTGAGCACCAGCACAACTCAAACACTGCTGAGCCAGAAACAGTCAAAGTAACGCATTCTATGCATATGTTAATATGCAGATCTGGCAAAGTGTAGGAGTATTTCTGTAGGGCAGACTACTATCTCTTTGCGTGAGTAGGTTGAGCGACATCTTATAAAGTTTGTATTAATGGTTATGGGGTGATACTCTCTTGGGAGTAGTCCCAAGATTTGGTTACGGACAGCACAGGCTAACTGACAGCAAAGGCACACTTTTTTTTAGAAAGGTCTAGACTTTAAAATGTTGCCAACGGTTGTCACACATCACAATGTATTATTTTTCTCTTCTCTCCAAATGAACCCAGGCAGAAAATTCCAACCTCCTGTGAAAAGCACACAGACAGTGAGTGAGTGGCAGGATGGACACTTAGTTCTTGTTTTAGGATGGACGAGCAATATTACTATGAATCATTTCTGAAGTGTATTTCTTTGTTTTCTGCTATGTTGGACTTAGTTATCTAGTGCTGTCCAGTTCCTTGTCCTTTGCTTGGCACTCAGGCAGTCTAGAGAGGAGCAGAGTGTCTGAAAACGGACACATCCGTCCTAGAAACGTGTATCAAGTTGATTTTCAGTATTGTTCTAGGCCTATGAACACCAGGTAGAGGCAGCGAATACAGCAGCTAGTGTAATGGCCTGGGAGATAGGGCAGGACAGGTGAGATGAGATCGGGTTAGATTGGTGAAGACAAGGCACCTCATCAGTCTGAATGGATAACATTCAAGACTTGAAAGCTATGCACCAACCTGATGAGGTTGAGCCATCGTTGTTTGGTTGTGGAGAAGGAGAACAATGTGTGGTGCAGGTGACCATAGGTTTGTATCTGAGGAAATATAAGGCCAATACAGTATTTAGCAGATCCTTTTCAGGATTCACACTGACATCAACATTACATTCCTTGATTTGTTTGTAGTTTTAACATTGAAGACAGCAGTTTGTGTTGTATTCTATGCTTTCGCTTGAAGGTGGAGAAGTAGTTAAAGGCCAGAATGCTGAATACCAAAGGTCAAGTTGCTGACATGACATTATCTGGGTTCATTATAAACAGGTTCTATGCTGTGTGTTCAGGTCTGTGGTTCTCTCCTCTCCATCTCTGGTGTATTTGGTAGTCCTTGAATTCTTTGCAGGTGTTAGATGACGTATGTGTTCAGTAGCCCTTCCTCCATCTGAGGTATTAACGAAACAGAATGAAACCGGGATTATCTTGATTAGTCCAATAAATGTTTGATTTCCGTGGTAAAACATGTTGCCCTAATGAACATGACCCAGGTGTAGTTATGGCTGTCCAGACCAGTCCAGAGCCTCATTAGTCATGTACGTGTTGGGTCTCAGGTTCATGTTAATGAAATTATATACGTAAGAATCATTGCAAGACTTGTCATATTTTAGTTCAATGTAAATGCAATTTTAGTATTTGTTTTCAGGGGATGGAACTGTTGCAGTATTTAGAACATGTTGAAGGAGTTCTGGAATGATCAGACTTGGGTTGTGTTCATTAGGCACTAAACAGAAGAAGACTGAAATATGGAGGGACTAACTGGACTTGTCCAATTAAACTCTTCTGAAACATGGGCCCTAATGAACACGACCCATAATCTCAGGTGTCGAGGTGTGAGTGTTGTTGGCGATGGACTAATGGAAGCCTAGTGATCTCAGTGAGTGCTTGACGGACACACGTTGCGTGACTCTTTCTTGCCTTGTCGGCTGTAATAGAAAGCAAACAGTAACCGTATTATCAAACCCATTAGTCTTGTACAGTAAGTACACTGCAATCTAACTCAAGCTTTATCAGTGACTGACAATTTACTACAAATGTCACTGGTCTCATTTTGTGAAAGAAAATCACAGGAATACATTGTAGTAAAATAAATGGTTGAATTTCCTGTATACTTTTGTCATTATTTTCCCTGTTTTAATACATTCCTTGTGTTCCTAAGATACACATATCCAACTGCTAATAGATCTGTGCTTAGTAATGTCACTTACAATTCAGCTCAGTTATTACTTAAAGTACAGACATCTAAAGTATTAGACCAGGGTCATTGGGCCGTTCTCCAGTAGTTTAGTATTTCCACTGTTCACATCTGGCAGCAATAAGACAAACAATTCATTTAGATTTCACTTTAATTATAGATGTTATTTACGTCTCTAACATGACACATTGGTATGATTGCAATATCAACAGCTCTGTATTTACAAATATAACGAGGCAGAATGGAGGTACATGAAAGTGTGCTGCTTTGAGTGAATTCTCAGATTCATCGAGAGAGAAGGGGTTGATGAGGGAAGAGGTCCAGCCACATCTGATCCAACTGGTTTGAGTCATGCCCATCCTGGATGACTGGGTCCTTAGACCCAAATGCATCTCCACACACATGACTTTTTTTAATGTAACAAAGGTATATATCAGCCAGACAACTTCCTCTATCTCACCATAGCTGTTACTAGGTTGGTACAACTCATTGCAGTGGCTAGCTAGATAGGAAGCAGAGTTAACTTTACAGAACTTATTACACATTAGGAAATCAGGAGGATCTCAACCAAAACAAAGCTCCTTATTGCAGCACAGGCCTTTTAAATTAAATGGATTTTCTATTCTTATACCCTAAGTGTACAAACCATTAGGAATAACTTATTTCCATGACAGACTGACCAGGTGAAAGCTATGATCCCTTCTTAATGACACTTCAATTTACTTAATCAGTGTAGATGAAGGGGGGGAGACAGGTTAAAGAAGGAAGTTTAAGCTTTGAGACCACAGACTTGTGTCTGTGTCCATTCAGAGTGAATGGGCAAGACAAAAGATTGAAATGCCTTTGAACAGGGTATGATAGTAGGTATCAGGCGCACTAGTTTGAGTGTCAAACTGCAGTGTTGCTGGGTTTTTCCACAGTTTCCTGTGTGTATCAAGAATGGTCCACCACCCAAAGGACATCCAGCCAACTTGACACAACTGTGGGAAGCATTGGAGTCAACATGGACCAGCATCCCTGTGGAACGCATGACACATTGTGGAGTCCATTCCCTGATGAATTGAGGCTGTTCTGAGGGAAAAAGGGGGTGCAACTCAATATTATAGAGGTGTCTAATGTTTAATGTTTTGTATATCCATGTTTTTAGCTATCACTGGCAACAGTGTATTCCTCAAAGACAGCAGACAGACCAAACCCTAACCCTAAGGGGCAGTCACTTCCTGGTACTTCCAGAGCATATTTCCTCTTGGATTTGGGTTTTAGGCAGCAGGTATGAGTTAGGACCACATTCTGTTTGAGTCTGTTTCAGTCCATTGTCTTCCACTGCTATGGAACTGATCAAGGATGAAAGGAGATCTGTGAAGGTAGATCTGGGGTAACCGGTCTTGTCCAGTGCCAGAGTAGGATACAGTAGACATCATCCCTCCAACACTCTCCCACCACCTGTCCCCATATCTGGTCCCTCCTTGCGGCTGTCTTCTTAGGGCATCATCTCTCTACCCTCGGACACTCGCCTCAGTTCCCAGTGGACCTTTTACCTTTCGGGAATAAAAAAAGAACCAGAATTACTGCATGTGTTTTCAAAACCAGCATATGACAAACTACTGTCCCTCCACCCATTGAAAGTGACAGCAAAACATTGATTTGAATTGGGATGTCTTTTCTAGTAAATATATTTATATGGTTAAACAATTGTGTGTATGCATGTACACTACATGACCAGAAGTACGTGGACTCCTGCTTGTTGAAAAATCTCATTCCAAAATGTGGGCATTAATATGGAGTTGGTCCCCCTTTGCTGCTATAACAGCCTCCACTTGTCTGGGAAGGCTTTCCATTAGATTTTGGAACATTTCTGCAGGGACTTTCAGCCATAAGAGCATTAGTGAGGTCAGGTACTGATGATGTTGGGCGATTAGGCCAGGCTCGCAGTCAGCTTTCTAATTCATCTCATAGGTGTTTGATGGAGTTGAGGTCAGGGCTCTATGCAGGCCAGTCAAGTTCTTCCACACCGATCTCAACAAACCATTTCTGTATGGACCTTGCTTTGTGCACAGGGGCATTGTCATGCTGAAACAGGAAAGGGCCTTCCCCAAACTGTTGCCACAAAGTTGGAAGCACAGAATGGTCTAGAATGTCATTGCATGCGGTAGCGTTAACATTTCCCTTCACAGAAACTCAGGGGCCTAGCCTGAACCATCAAAAACAGCCCCAGACCATAATTCCTCCACCACCAGACCTTACAGTTGGCACTATGCATTTGGGTAGGGGGTGTTCTCCTGGCATCCGCCAAATCCAGATTCGTCCATTGGACTGCCAGATGGTGAAGTATGACTCATCACTACAGAGAACGCGTTTCCACTGCTCCAGAATCCAATGGCGGTGAGCTTTACACCACTCCAGCTGACGCTTGGCATTGCTTGTGTGGTGATCTTAGGCTTGTCTGCTCGGCCATGGAAACCCTTTTCAGGAAGCTCCCGATGAACAGTTCTTGTGCTGACGTTGCTTCTAGAGGCAGTTTGGAACTAGTAGTGAGTGTTGCAACCGAGGACAGATGAGCTTGTGTGGCCTACCACTTCACGGCTGAGCCGTTGTTGCTCCTTGACGTTTCCACTTCACAATAACAGCCCTTACAGTTGACCAGGGCAGCTCTAGTAGGGCAGAAATTTTACGAACTGACCTGTTGGATATGTGGCATCCTATGTCGGTGCCACGTTGAAAGTCCCTGAGCTCTTCAGTAAGGCCATTCTACTGCCAATGTTGTCTATGAAGATTGCATGGCTGTGTGCTCGATTTTATACATCTGTCAGCAACGGGTGTCTCAAATAGCCGAATCAACTCATTTGAAGGAGTGTCCACATACTTTAGTATGTATGTAGTGTATGTATGCATGCAACTTTATACAGATGACAGTCACAAACCAGCTGACTGACAAACGGTGTGCCACGAACCAGTGTGTTCCGGAAACAGTTTATCCCACATATGCATGTGCACAAGTGGCAAAGGCAACATCATGACTAGAGTGTCCTTCCTGGTTTGTGACAGTCAGGTGAAGACATCATCACTAAAGTGTCCTACCTGATTTGTGACTGTCAGGTGAAGACATTATGACTAAAGTGTCCTACCTGGTTTGTGACTGTCAGGTGAAGACATCATGACTAAAGTGTACTACCTGGTTTGTGACGGTCAGGAGGAGGCATCATGACTAAAGTGTCCTACCTGGTTTGTGACTGTCAGGTGAAGGCATCATGACTAGTGTGTCCTACCTGGTTTGTGACTGTCAGGTGAAGGCATCATGACTAGTGTGTCCTACCTGGTTTGTGACTGTCAGGTGAAGGCATCATGACTAGTGTGTCCTACCTGGTTTGTGACTGTCAGGTGGAGGCATCATGACTAGTGTGTCCTACCTGGTTTGTGACTGTCAGGTGGAGCTAAACAATTGTTTTAACTTGGTGAAGAAGCCCTGCTCCTGCTTGCTCTCTCCTACCTCCTCTTGCCTGTCCTGCCCTGCCTCAGACTGCTTACCACTGCTGCCCCCACCTGGTCAGAAACATGTATTACATGAGACAAGATTTTACTCATTTTACGCATTGTCAGCTTTCATGAGCAGAGCTGGGCCCTCAACTAATTGTAAACCAAATGAAGGGGAGCAGGTAAGTGTGCAGTCAGTGTGTAGGAACCTAGCGCAGAAACAGTGTGTGTGTGCCACTACCTGCAGTGGTGCTTGTGACACCATTGACTGTCCCCTCCACTTCAGTCTCATCCTCTGCGTAGCTCATGAGCAGAGCTTTCTGTCTGTCTGTCAGGATCCTGCTCACACACAATAGTGGAGACCGTGAGGAATGAGCATCTAACATTTGTCAGTAATTTAATACAGAGATGGTATCTAAAGGTGTATTGTGAGTAACTTACTACAGAGATGGTATCTAAAGGTGTATTGTGAGTAACTTACTACAGAGATGGTATCTAAAGGTGTATTGTGAGTAGCTTACTACAGAGATGGTATCTAAAGGTGTATTGTGAGTAGCTTACTACAGAGATGGTATCTAAAGGTGTACTGTGAGTAACTTACTACAGAGATGGTATCTAAAGGTGTATCTAACAGAGATGGTATCTAAAGGTGTACTGTGAGTAACTTACGACAGAGATGGTATCTAAAGGTGTACTGTGAGTAACTTACTACAGAGATGGTATCTAAAGGTGTACTGTGAGTAACTTACGACAGAGATGGTATCTAAAGGTGTACTGTGAGTAACTTACGACAGAGATGGTATAACTTACGACAGAGATGGTATCTAAGGTGAGGTGAGTAACTTACTGTGTGTACTGTGAGTAACTTACTAATGGTATCTAAAGGTGTACTGAGTAACTTACTACAGAGATGGTATCTAAAGGTGTACTGTGAGTAACTTACTACAGAGAGAGATGGTATGGTCTAAAGGTGTACTGTGTGTAACTTACTACAGAGATGGTATCTAAAGGTGGTGTACTAAAGGTGTAACAGAGTGTAACTGTGAGTAACTTACTACAGAGATGGTACCTAAAGGTGTACTGTGTGTAACTTACTACAGAGATGGTACCTAAAGGTGTACTGTGTGTAACTTACTACAGAGATGGTATCTAAAGGTGTACTGTGTGTAGCTTACTTGGGGACTCGGACTTTGACGTGGACGTAGTGATCTCCGTAACCATAGCCACTGATCCGTGCGATGCCCTTCCCAGAGAGGAGGATCCTCTGGTCTGTTTGGATCCCAGCAGGGATCTACAAGAGGATTCACCAATCACAGTTAGTTACTGGCCATCGATCCATCACTTATGTATGTAGGTGTGTCACAGAAAGGTTGGTCTGTCTGTGTGTCTCTCACCGAGAGGTTGACTGTCTCGTAGAGGCCCTGTGCCCGGGCCGTGCCCCCCAGTACAGCCTGAGCCACAGAGATCAGCACGTCAGAGTGGATGTCTGCGCCGTCCCGTCTGAACACTGGGCTCTTCTGGACCCGAAACGTGATGAACACCTCCTTCTTCCCCACAGGCATCCTGACCGTCTGACCGTCCTCAACACCTGCAAAGAGACAACACAGCCAGTCAACCTGGGTGTGCGCACTACACAACTTTCAAAATCCTAACATCGCTGAGCCTCTCACATTAAAGGACTGTCTTCCCTGTCATTTTTTGTCTTGCCAACGTAGTGGTGCGCACTAAGCGATGTGGCACGGTACAGGGTCACGCGATGTGGCACGGTACAGGGTCACGCGATGTGGCACGGTACAGGGTCACGCGATGTGGCACGGTACAGGGTCACGCGATGTGGCACGGTACAGGGTCACGCGATGTGGCACGGTACAGGGTCACGCGATGTGGCACGGTACAGGGTCACGCGATGTGGCACGGTACAGGGTCACGCGATGTGGCACGGTACAGGGTCACGCGATGTGGCACGGGTCACGCGATGTGGCACGGTACAGGGTCACGCGATGTGGCACGGTACAGGGTCACGCACGGTACAGGGTCACACACTTCACAGGGTCACGCGATGTGGCACGGGTCGTACAGGGTCACGGATTCTCCATACAGACAGGGTAATCGGCAGGGTCACGTTTAACCCAGGGTCACGATGTGGCACGGTACAGGGTATGTGGACTTATGGGGTGGCAGGTAGCCTAGTGGTTAGCGCTTTGGGCCAGTAACCAAAAGTTGGCTGGACCGAATCCCCAAGCTGACAAGGTAAAAATCTGTCGTTCTGACAGCCTCGCTACTGTATATAGCCTCGCTACTGTATATAGCCTCGCTACTGTATATAGCCTCGCTACTGTATATAGCCTCGCTACTGTATATAGCCTCGCTACTGTATATAGCCTCGCTACTGTATATAGCCTCGCTACTGTTATTTTTCACTGTTTTTATTTCTTTATTTACCCATTGTTCACCTAATACCTTTTTTGCATTGTTGGTTAGAGCATGTAAGTGAGCATTTAACTGTAAGGTCTACTGTTATTTTTCACTGTTTTTATTTCTTTATTTACCCATTGTTCACCTAATACCTTTTTGCATTGTTGGTTAGGTTGTATTTACAACGCACATGACAAACTTTGATTTGATAACCCACTGTTCCCCGGTAGGCCATCATTGTAAATAAGAATTTGTTCTTAACTGACTTGCCTAGTTAAATAAAGATTGAATTTAAAAAATGATTAGTGATCTTAATGAGAAAAGGAAGAGATTCGGGATGAGAAGGCTGCTCCTGGATCTCTCTGTGGGTGCACATTAGAAAATGCATACTACGTTTAGATCAAGAATTGTTTTGAAAGATTCCAGATAAGACTGGGTAGGTATAGGAGTGAGAGTCAGTGTGTGGGTGTGTCTCACCTGCTGGGACAGGGACCATTACTGTCTTTTTCTGTCTGGTCTGTCCGGTCCCGTGACAGGAGTTACATGGGGTGGAGATCACAGTGCCTTTCCCATTACACCGACGGCATGTCGACCGCATCACAAAGGGGCCCGTGTTCACCGTCTCCTGTACAGGGCAAAACACACAAGCACGTGAGACAAGCACGTGAGACAAGCACGTGAGACAAGCACGTGAGACAAGCACGTGAGACAAGCACGTGAGACAAGCACGTGAGACAAGCACGTGAGACACGAACACTTCACGCCACACATCATGTCACCTACCATGCCGGAGCCGTTGCAGTAGTGGCAGTGCACAACCTTGGTGCCAGGCTCGCTCCCTTTACCATCACATCGCTGGCAGCTGGCCTCAGTGTTGAACGCCATCTCTTTGTTGACCCCCTTGGCAGCTTGGGTGAACGTCAGCTCCATGATAAACTGGGAGGAAAGGAGGGACAAGAGATTCATATTGGATGTCTTTAACAAAAAGTTTACGCTCCTAAAAAATGTAATTGCTTCCTGCTTTTACTTCCTGGCATGGGCTCACTCAATATGACCTCACTGAACATTGACTTGAATGAGCAGTCAACTTCTGTTTGTGCTGTATAGCCAACTCATATGGTGGTTGTCATGCACAGACAACACAAGCAGATCTGGGATTAGGCTAATCGTAACCCCTTCTCCAAACCCCTTGGTTCTAAAAGCAGTATGGCATCCCAACTACATACCTCCTGGGGCTGATCAAATACGGCATTGAAGTCGCCGAAGCCACGGCTTCCAGAGAACTCCCCAAAGATCTTGCGGAACAGTTCCTCTGGGTCCACGCTGTTAGCCTGTCCGCTCCAGTACTTCTGGTGTCCACCACCGCCCGCCTGGCTGGCGTCGAACCCTGCCACCCCGTACGTGTCATACTGCTTCCTCTTCACCTCGTCACTCAGCACCTGGGGGAGGACAAAGCAGGAAGTAAGATGCACTGTCCTCCAATAAGACCAGGCAGTTCCTTCATTGAGTCAAGTGGTTCTGATGTTTCGTTTACTTGATTAACTGACACTTTCTTCCAGAGTGACATCAAATAGTACCAAGAAACCGGTTAGGAAAGTAACGAACTAGTGATTCCACATCAGCTACACAAGTCACAGAAATATTGCTATCCTTTAATCTAATTTTAGTTTCTTAAAAGGGGAAGCCCATTTTGAAGAAGGTCAGCCAAACCTCATAAGCTTCAGCCAGCTGAGCAAATTTCTCCTTGGCCTTAGGGTCTTCCTTGTTGGTGTCAGGGTGATACTTCTTAGCCATCTGAAGAGGGACAGCAACAAAAGTTATTTCAACCACTGTGGTGATTGGTGACAGCTAAGGATCAATACAGCAAGTCAACACTACACAGAAAGTGATCACACACACACACCTGATAATACGCTTTCTTGATCTCTTTCTGGGTGGCAGTGCGTGGTACCTCCAACACCGTGTAGAAGTCCTGTTTGTTGGAGGCTGGGGCACTTGTGTGGAAGGACAGTGTGCAGATGACATGGGGAGATTTAACACCTGGAACTACCAAGAAAGGTCTTGTGAGTAGATTACACCTGGCAACATGACTGTGGATTATAATTGTTGTCATCTATTTCCAAGGTAGCTACAGGCCTGTACACTCACAATTCACCTATAACACTAAGCAGGGCTCGATATATCTGAGGACTCAATCAAATACATAGTTAGCTGCTGTCTGTGATGATCAACTCTTGGGCCAATACATTTCTAGCAAACGTCAGTTGGCATATATAGCTAGCTAATCAGGGATCATGCAGATACAGCTAGTTCAACGCAATGTTCGACTGTCCAGTTCAGTAGCTATTACTGACAGTCCGTTCAAGATCATCAGTGCTGTGATCTGACATTACTTTCCTTGCCATGGCTATGGAGATGCAGGCTTGCTACAGTACCAAACACCTCCAGCAATTTGAATGCGTATAAGCTAACTACTAGCTAGTTAGCTAGCCAGCTATGGGCCGAGCGAAGGTTAGTCTGTCTTTCAGTTGTATCGTTAGGAATGTTACCGTGGTGTCAATTTTGTTGTTGGAGACTGTCAGTTGTGTCCAAAAAGGTGAATGGAAACTACGAGAAACGCTAGCGCCTAGCTGGCTAGTTAGGCCGTCTCTGTGCACCCACCTGACAGCCCTCTCAATGTCAACGCATTCCCTGTGCCACCACGCATTGCATTGCTTCCCGGCCAGAATTTCTGTGCTCCAAAAGTCGACAGACTTCTTGAGCCTCCATTGGAAGAAGGGGCCAAAGCACGACGGTGACCAGAGGACACAGCAACTGTAATCCAACGTGTGGAGCAGCGAACCGCTGAGGACGCCATCATTACTTTACTGCTGTTACTCAGCGGGGACTGCGCATGTGCAAGTAAAGTTGTGTCACGGACATGCGCAGAAGAGTTGACTGTCAATAAATCTATTTTTTTGTTTCAAGATGTTCGCAAACTAACTTTCACTCTGTTGAAACATCTGTACTTGAGAAACTGTGGAATAGTATTTAAACAGTTGTATCCCATGTAGTCCGCTTCTTACTCACGGCAATTACGATTAAAAACAGAAACATTTGTATTTTACCGTGGTCAATCATCATTGATGAAGCTAAACAGGGGTCTGAGTCGATCGTCGATTGAATCGCTCACACAGTACAGCGAGTTGTGACAGTGCTGAACTCGAGAACTGTCATCTGAAAAGCAGTGTGCTGCTGAGTGCTCGCTCTTTTCGGATAGTATCAACAAGACAGAGATACCCGGAAGGCACGAAAGTTAATTCAGGGGACTAGAATGAATCGTTTCAAGACCTCCAAATTCAAAAACACCACCCCGAAGATCGCCAAGAAAGATGTAAGTAATGAGCGATGCAAGAAAGCCTCGCCAGCATTGGTTTTTAGCAACGGCGAAGAAGACGGAATGGAGTTGTGTTTTGGGGAACGTCTGAAAATGTTTGGAGGAAATTGAACTTCCTGCATATCTGCAGAAGGTTGCTGCATCGCAAGAGTGTATTGGTAGAGAAACAATAGTCTACGAAAACCAAGTGCAAACCGCGAAGGCTGCTAACGTGACAGTGTTAACCATGTGGTTATTGTTATCTAGCTAGCTTTCAGCAGTCTATGCAAATTCCACGTTTGAAATTGACAGCGGTTCGTATTGGTCAGATGTTACAGATAGGCAGGCTGTGATGCCCAGCATCACTGAATAGACACATTGTTTCGAATGTATCAGAATTCCTGGTCTCATTGTAACCGGTCATCATTCTACAATGTAGCAGCAATGCTCAGATTTGAGTTCTAAAGTGCACTGTACATACAGTGCGTATCCCTACGCCATTTAACAAAGCTCCTCTCCGTCAGCCAATGACTGTAGGCTGTGAGTAAGATAAACAGTAGTGGTGTCATGCCATCGGTTATGAAACATACCATTACTTGGATGCTTATTCTCCATGTAGCAAACCTCCACACAGTCTCACAGTGTGAGTGAGTTCCAGTTGCAGAGCGGATCTCTGATCCTGTTACGAGGACTGTCTCAGAAAAGCGACACTCAAAGCAGCATCTCAAATGTTAGAGAGAGGGAGAACTCCAAGGAGTGAGTGAGTGAGAATGGGCATCTTGTTCTCTTTATGCCTGGCTGCCTGTGGAGCAGTAATGTGTGTTTCCTGAGAGAGAGAAACTAGCTGTTTTGCTGGGCTGTCAGACACTGTCTGGGCTGCTAAGTGCTCTCTGTACCTTCCCTGCCGGAGCCCGCGACAGTGTTCAGGCCTGTTGTCTGACATGGTTAGCCCATAACGGTTTTGGCAGCAGTGGTATTGAAACACACAGCGCTCCTGCCTATGCAGGGAGTCGCTCCCACTTCCTTAACGTTCTGCTGATTCAACATGGACGGCAGAGGGTGTGTGTAACAACATGCCCTCTGATACCCTCTTCCTTATTATGACAGTCTGAATCTTTCTTATTATGACAGTCTGAATCTTCCTTATTATGACAGTCTGAATCTTCCTTATTATGACAGTCTGAATCTTCCCTATTATGACAGTCTGAATCTTCCCTATTATGACAGTCTGAATCTTCCCTATTATGACAGTCTGAATCTTTCTTATTATGACAGTCTGAATCTTCCTTATTATGACAGTCTGAATCTTCCTTATTATGACAGTCTGAATCTTCCTTATTATGACAGTCTGAATCTTCCCTATTATGACAGTCTGAATCTTTCTTATTATGACAGTCTGAATCTTCCTTATTATGACAGTCTGAATCTTCCTTATTATGACAGTCTGAATCTTCCTTATTATGACAGTCTGAATCTTCCCTATTATGACAGTCTGAATCTTCCCTATTATGACAGTCTGAATCTTCCCTATTATGACAGTCTGAATCTTCCTATTATGACAGTCTGAATCTTCCCTATTATGACAGTCTGAATCTTCCCTATTATGACAGTCTGAATCTTCCCTATTATGACAGTTAGTCTGAATCTTCCTTATTATGACAGTTAGTCTGAATCTTCCTTATTATGACAGTTAGTCTGAATCTTCCCTATTATGACAGTTAGTCTGAATCTTGGGTGTTTGGAGAAGCAGTGTGTGTGTGCTCTGCCTGTGTATTTAAGTTATCCACAGTTTATTTTGGGATGACAATGAAGGGCATTGCACTTCAGCAGTGTGTGTCTAAAAGAGTGTTAGCTGCTATTCTCTTGTGTGGACTTGTCAAGGGAATGCTTAGGATCCCACTCAGTTGGATAGACGTGCATTTAAGTGAACAGCCAATAACTGAAACATTCTAATGGTTTTCTTGTCAAGTATAGCAACAATTATGTTCGTCCCTACTCTATTATATTAGCGGAGGTCAGAAATAGCCTACTCATAATGACCGTTAGACAGTGTCATCTTTTAGGCCGCTGCGATCACCTTTGTTTTATCTGATGGCCAGTTGCTTAAGTCATATTCCTAATGATAGCTCCAGTGTCCCACCACACCTACCCCTAATGCACTGTGAATTTCCCCTGTGTCCAGGGCTGGATCAGTAATGTCCGGGCAGGATCCTTCACCTCTCAGGGGAACCACATCAAATCCAGCACCAGGCTTGTGGCCTTCAACACTGACCAGGCTGGTAAGGATAAGACTGAGTCAGGACAACTATAGAACCATACTGTGCTTTCTTTTCTAAATGTCAGTTCCTGCATGATTCCAGCAACTATGGTGAATGTGGTATCCTTTTGGCCCTATAGTGTGATTCAGGCAACAGTGGTATGTGGTTGGGGTTCAACTAAGTATATTCTGTCTCTGTTATGAGGAGTCATGCTGTCTGTCTCTGGTATATTTACCTGTCTGTGTCTGGTAAGTTCACCTGTCTGTTGAAGCGTGTGTCAGCAGGTATTGCCATCACAGAGCAGATATCTCTATCTGTTTTGTTAGAGCAGGCCATATCAGTATGAAAGAGAGACTGTATAGATCATGCTGTCTGTCTCTTGTGTGTGTGTCTTGTCACCAGGTGGAGGAATGCTCGGCCTCACCTCTGTGGAACCAGGGTCTGATGGCAAGTGGACAGTGACTGTGATCCCATGTCATGCTGGTAAGATCCCTCTATCCACTTTTCATTCTTTTTTCCTGAGTGGCGCAGTGGTCTAAGGCTCTGCCTCTCAGTGCTAGAGGCATCACTACAGACCTGGGTTAGATCCCGGGCTGTATCACAACCTGCCGTGATGGGGAGTCCCATTTGCCCAGCGTTGTCCGGGTTAATGGAGGGTTTGGCTGTGGTAGGCCGTCATTGTAAAATCCTTCCTTCACAAGCGCCAGACACTATCCACTCATCACAACTCTCTTTTTTCTCTCTCTGTTGTTTTACATTTCTTAAAGCTGCAATATGTAACAATTTGGGCGACCTAAACAATAAACAAATTCATGTAGAAATGTGTATTATAGATCTGTCATTTGCATTTAAAGGAAGAATAAGTAGATCTGTTCTATGTGAGCTATTTCTATGCTTCCCATTAAGTTTTGTTTTCGTCTTTTGCTTGAAACAGCTGGAAATACAATATTTTTAGTTATGTAAAATGTTTCGCAGTGGTTTAGATGGTATAATGACTCTGTACACTACACTTGTTTGTTTTTGTCACATAAACTGCAATTAAGTGAACTATTATAATTTTAGCAACCAGGACACGGCGCAGCCATTTCTGCATCGTGCATCTTTAATATTTCATATTATTACCAAGAGTACGTTTTAGTACAATCCCAGATAAATTATTGTGCGGTCTGTCTGTCTTGCCAACTGCTATGGTCATTGTCACGACTCCCGACCAAAGGAGTTAGGTAGACAGTTACAACCAGATCTGGAACTAGGTGTAGTGAACATGAGTCAGGTACATGGTTGCCCATGGTCCCAAAAGGGAATTTCCTCTTGGTCTAAAGTGGTTTTAAACGTGAGAGACCAGGGTTAAGATGTTTCAACCTTTATCGAACACACTCCCTTTTGTCTGCTTTTTTAACAAGACCAGTTTATTAAAGGTCCAGTCCAAAATGTGATTTCCTGTGTTTTATATATATTTCCACACTAGGAGGTTGGATAATACTCTGAAATTGTGAAAATGATTATAATGCCCTTTTAGTGTAAGAGCTGTTTGGAAAGACCACCTGGAATTTCAGCCTGTTTTGGTGGGATGGCGTTTTGGCCTGTCTGGTGACATTATCAGGCGGGAAGTTTGTTCATTTACCAATAAGAAAGATGGTTCCAAACCTCTCTGCCAATAACCACTAGTTTTTAGTTTCCCCCTCCCCACTCAGACCATTCCCAGACTGTCCGAGCTAAATTCTTCCTTGAGAAATTGCTCTTTGTTAAGAAGCTTTTGTTTCTTTTTGACCATTTTAATTGAAACCAATCACAGTAAGCTACTTAATTGTTCCCAGAAGTGATTTGATATTGTGACAAAAACTGCTGCATTGGACTTTTAACTTATCCAAGTGATCACAAGAGGAATGCCATTGTTCTCAAATAAACCCTTAAACCTGTGACCTAAATCTCTTGTTTGTCCTCTCTCTCATTTCAATTCAATTCAATTTCAATTCAAGGGCTTTATTGGCATGGGAAACATGTGTTAACATTGCCAAAGCAAGTGAGGTAGATAATATCTCTCTCTCTCGGATTTGATAACTGATTTGGACTTC
>NC_060188.1:2075473-2103803 GCF_021184085.1 Oncorhynchus gorbuscha
TTATTGATGTCAGCCATGGAATAGAAGTCCACCTACATTCTTTACCTGTCATCATGTCTCTCTCATGTCTGGCGGCAGATTAACAAAATATCCTACCAGACTAGCAGAGAGGCGGAGGGCGTCACCCACAACCATAATAAAACTAAGTAAAACTAATAAAATAAAACTAATTATATGGTCACAATCACAGGAGGTTGGAGGCTCCTTAATTTGGGGGGGACGGCTTGTGGTAACAGCTGGAGAGCAATGGATGGGATTGTATCAAATACATCAAACACATGGTTTTCATGTGTCTGATGCCATTCCATTCGCTCCATTACAGCCATTATTCTGAGGCGTCCTCCACTCAGCAGCCTCCACTGGTCACAACAACCTGAAGGGGGTTTACTGAGGGGTCAGGTGACCGTCAAATACCTATTAGTATTATTTATTTACCAAAACTCCCCTGGTTTCAACATAAACAGAGAGAGTTGTGGAACACACTTTCCTCCATAGTCTGAAAGGAAATAAGAGGACATGGGAATAGATCCCCCACACACACACACACACACACACACACACACACACACACACACACACACACACACACACACACACACACACACACACACACACACACACACACACACACACACAATGACAAGATTGAACCTTTATTAAGATGTTCCTCCCTGCCATTCGTTGGAAAGCTCTCTATGACGGAGTAAACTGACACACACAGGCAGGGTGGTCAGGGAGGAAGTCAAATAATAAACCATTGCTGGAGGGGTAATTGATGAAACAGCGTGACTCAACACTAGCTGCCTGCTGTAACTGAATACCAACAGAGAAAGAGATACAGGAGATTTAGGAGGAGAGGAGGGGGATGGATGGGGGAGAGAAGGGCTGGGGGCGTCAGAGAGAGAGGAGAAAGAAGGCTCAATGAAAAACGAGGTGGATTCTTGGTAACGCAGCATGGTATCTGTGGCTGTGTACTTGGACACGGCAGTTTATAAAGCACTATGGGTTTTGCACATCTGCCCCCCCTCCCATTCAAATTACAGAGAGGATGGATAGATTAAAGGGCCAGGCGGAGAAAGAATAGAGTAGAGGATAATTAAATTCAAACAACATCAGTTGTCCCCTTCCTAAAATGACTAAAAGGAAAAGCAAAAGGGAGAGAGAAAGATACCAGTTGAGTAGAGGAATATAGAACAGTGACACAGAAAACTTAAACGTTCATTTATTTTGTTGCTATTTTTCCTTTAGTTTATTAAGCTAAATCTGTTTGTTGGTTAAGAGCACGTAACATGTGCGCATGTGACAAATACAATTTAATTCCACCAGCACAATACCAGTTTCTATGTTTTGTCGTAAAAATATACAGTAAAGTGTAACAGTTCTACCCGATGGCATCAAAAGATGAGATTCGTAGTGACGTGGGGAGCAAGAAAATACCCTTAACTGGCTAGAAACTAGTTGTTTTTCTTACATTTAATCCTACCCTGTGATGTCACAGAGAGGCATTTTTTAAGAACTCTTATCTTTTTAATCACAGAAATGCATGTTGACACTGGTATGGTGCTGAAAATAATGAATTTGAGGTTGAAAAGTTGCAGAATTGCCCTTTACGTAAAGACTAGGACATTGCTGAAAATGGTTCAGTTGTTTGAAGCATACATACTACAGTATGTCACCTGGGCGGGACTTGTGTCAGGCAAACGGGAACACAGGAAGGCTGAGTTGAGTGGGCTCACCGGGACCTCTGTGTGTTGCAAATTTATGTTGACATTATTAATGCCTGCTGCTTAGTACTTTCCTGTCTCCCCTCTTCACATGCCCTGGCCTAAACTGAAGCTCTTATCAAGACAGAATCCTCCCTTTTGCTGGGAATCCCGCCCTTCCCACACAGGGACTGGCAACCACAATTATACAGACACATAGTTCATTTTTACTCAATAACACGGTATTTATCCCCTCAGGGGCAATTAAGAAAGGCATAGTTATAAATCACAGTGGATGCTTTGATAAAATGGTTGGGAGAGTTTCCCATTCAATAATGGATTGATATACAGTAGCATCATGATTAAATAAATAATAACAGTATGTTCTGATAGGGATGGCAAATGGGCCCATAAAACCACTGACAGAGCATGTGTGTAGTAGTAAAAGACCTACTGGTGAATACCAGTACCATAGCAGAAACAGAATATTGTGACAGAGCTAGCACTTGATAGAATCATTTCTAAATGAATAATGATCAGTGCCCTCATCACTCTACTGCAGCAGAGGAAAATGACCCGTTTATCGGAATAGAGCTGTTGGTAAGGAAGAGCCAGTCGTCACTGACTACCACACCCACAAACCAGTCATAAACCCAGTCTATTTGTACAATTTCTTTCATTAAAATCTGATTTTCAACCTAACCCTAACATTAACCACATTCCTAACTCTAGCCTTATGTTAAGACCAAAAAGCAAATTTGTGTTAGCACAGCCACAAAGTCAAAATTGGCTATCTAATGGAAAACCGAAAATCCCCATTTTATTCCATTTTGTGCCTCTGAATACCACCCTCGTGTCACCATGACTACTATCCTGCTGTATGCTATTACGTCTCTTTGTCTCTTTCTGGTGAGAAACCTGCTAACCCCAGCTGACAACCATCATAGTAGCTTTCCATGGAACCTGTTCCCCTGGTGACTCAGTCCCCCTGGAGGGGTGTGTGTGTGTGTGTGTGTGTGTGTGTGTGTGTGTGTGTGTGTGTGTGTGTGTGTGTGTGTGTGTGTGTGTGTGTGTGTGTGTGTGTGTGTGTGTGTGTGTGTGTGTGTGTGTGTGTGAGAGGTCTGGTGCAGCAGAGCATACTCACCCACGACCCGCTGTGTAAACCCGGCGCCACCTGTCGCTCAGTCTGGACCAGCTTGTGCCATCCTCACGTCATTTGACCGTGGGTAGACTGGGCACGCATTGAATTGGCCCTTTTTATCCTCTCTGGGCCCCCGCTACCTCTCACACACACCCTCATAATATCTCATATCGCATCAGAGGAAAGCCCAAAAAATTGTCAGACTTCAGTCACCCAAGTCATAAACTGTTTTCTCTGCTACCGCACAACAAGCGGTCCCGGAGCGTCGTCTAGGACCAAAAGGCTCAGCTTCTACCTCCAAGCCATAAGACTGCTGAACAATGAATAAAATGGCCACCGGACTATTGACATTAACACCTCCACCACCCCTCCATTTGTTTTGTACACTGCTGCTACTCGCTGTTTATTATCTATGCATAGTCACTTCACCTCTACCTATTTGTACAAACTACTTTGGCTAACCTGGACCCCGCACACTGACTCGGTACCGGTACCCACTGTGTATAGCCTCGTTATTGTTATTTTATTGTGTTATTTATCTTTTTTTAAACTTGAGTTTATTTGGTAAATATTTTCTTAACCAACAGTGCAGTTCAAAAAAGAGTTAGGGGCTTGTAAGTAAGCATTTCAATGTAAGGTCTAAACTTACATGTAAGGTCTACTTGTTGTATTCAGTGCATGTGACAAAAAAAATGGTTTGACAGACCCATCACTTCATATTCTATCACAACAGATCCTAGGATCAGATAGAATATTAGATGTGGCCATACCTGTCACGACTTCCGCCGAAGCCGGTTCCCCCCCTTTTCGGGCGGTGTTCGGTGGTCGACGTCACCGACCTTTTAGCCATCGCTGATCCATTTTTCATTTTCCATTGGTTTGGTCTTGTCTTCCTTCACACCTGGTTCCAATCCCATCAATTCCATATTGTGTATTCTCTGTTTCCCCTCATGTCCTTGTCGGAGATTGTTTTATTGTATGTTATGTGCTATTTCGGGTCGGTGTGCGACGGGTTTTGTACCCACATATTATTTTTGGTATATTTTGGTTTTTGGAGTTTTATGAGCACTTATTAAACTACTCCGTTTATACCAAGTTTGTTTTCCTGCGCCTGACTTCCCTGCCATCGACACACACCCATTACATACCAGACCCATACAGGATGTAGAAATCTGATACAGAAGCAGACAGGATGGGAATGTCAGTAAAAATGTATGAAACAGCAGACAGAGGCTATTCCTCTTAGATTAGGCATGGACTCTGGCCAGTCAAAGACACAGATCAAGTTTGTGGCTATGACTATGGAGATGAACACAGACAGCTGGTCCCGTAGGCCTTACCCTTCAATGTTGGCCGATCTGAAGGGCCTCCATAGGAAGTGGTGGTGCATCCACCATATTGCTTACACTTTAAACAACTGCAAACACCAAAGGATTAGGTTAGGGCCAAGGGGAAGAGGTAGGGAGTGAATTGGGACTGGCACTTGGTGCGTGCCACAGGAGGTTGGTGGCACCATAATTTGGGAGGACAGGCTCATAGTAATGGCTGGAGCGGAATAGTTGGAATGGTATCAAACACATGGTTTCCATGGTGCCATTCCATTTGCTCCGTTCCAGTCATCATTATGAGCCGTCCTCCCCTAAGCAGCCTCCACTGGTTCGTACCTACACCTCCTGACGACCGATGGCGTGTTGGCCGGGCAGATGAGGCTCATGCTGTTGATCTACCTCTTCAGCCCTCCCCAGTCATCATTAAACTGTTTTGCCAAGTTTTTCCCCACTGGATTTTTACTAATGTACTGTATGAAGTCTGTATAACAAGTACTAATGTACTGTATGCAGTCTGTATAACAAGAACTAATGTACTGTATGAGTCTGTATAACAAGTATTAATGTACTGTATGAGTCTGTATAACAAGGGCTAATGTACTGGGCAGATGTACTAGTAGTCTGTATAACAAGTATTAATGTACTGTATCTAGTCTGTATAACAAGTACTAATGTACTGTATCTAGTCTGTATAACAAGTACATGTACCCTGTATAACAAGTACCCAGTCATCAATTAAACTGTTTTTTGTATAACAAGTACTAATGTACTTTTTCCCCAATGTACTAGTCTGTATAACAAGTTTTTACTAGTCTGTATAACAAGTACTAATGTACTGTAAGTCTGTATAACAAGTACTATAACAAGTATGTACTGCACATAGTCTGTATAACAAGTACTAATGTAGTCTGTATAACAAGTACTAGTCTGTATAACAAGTACTAATGTACTGTATGAGTCTGTATAACAAGTACTAATGTACTGTAGTCTGTATAACAAGTACTAATGTACTGCACATAGTCTGTATAACAAGTACTAATGTACTGTACATAGTCTGTATAACAAGTACTAATGTACTGCACATAGTCTGTATAACAAGTACTAATGTACTGCACATAGTCTGTATAACAAGTACTAATGTACTGCACGTAGGCTGTTTTGATTTGAAAGGCGAGTCATGGGTAAAGCGCCACCTACTGACAAATATAAAATCACAGCATCTGTCAGTGATCCTAACTTAGTTGACCTACAACATTTTTACTTAAATTATTAAACTAAAATTATTACACATTTGTAGATGTAGACTACAGAATGGAAAATGCAAAGTTACTTTTTCAATATCCATCCATTTTAATAATTTAATTTAATTATAGGAGTCTTACAATATATAAAAAGGAACAATGTAAAACCAAAATGCTCAATATCTCCAAATAAATACACAGATTGACATTCCCAACATACAAAAATGCCTCTTTTCAGAAGATTCTCCATTCTTCTTCCTCTGTTCTCAGTGTCCCCTCCTAAGACATACCATTCATTGGTCTACTCTTCAATAGTCTTTCTTGGTCGTGTTCATTAGGCACCAAATGGAAGAACACCGAATGAAACAGGGAGAGGCTACCTGGACTTGTCCAATTAGAAACTTTCATTTGTTTTCTGCTGCATTGTGTGCCCTAATAAACATGACCCAGGTGATTTGGCCTGTTCAGTTCATTTGACCTGTTCCTTTAGTCAGGTTCTGTGTCCAGAACCAGAGTAGGAAACGTCACCCCTCCTTCTCCAAGCAGGGAGTAAATGTCACGGAGCGCGGCGGGGTTGGGAAGTCCAGGAGCGGAGGGCATGACCATGGTGTCAGAGAGAGCCTGTCAGAGAAACAGAACGCACACCAAAAAAGTGACTAATGCATACATACACACAGATGCAAAATCACAGTATTGACCTTTGTGGAGAAATCAACTTTTTCCTTTTAACATGGCACAGGTGTGTAATGGCATGGCTCTTGGTAGAAATATGCTTAAACTTGCCTGGTGTGTTATTAGCATACACCAGATGCAAAATCACAGTGTTGTTTGTGGAGAAATGTGCCTTTTTCCTTTTAACATGGCACAGGTGTGTAATGTGTGTGCTCTTGGTAGAAATATGTGTGTGTGTGTTATTGCTGTGTGTGTGTGTGTGTATATGTATGAGACAGATGTGCCTCTTACCTGATACAGGTGTGTGTGTGTGTGTAACCTGGTGACAGTGTGCCTCTTACCTGATACAGTGTGTGTGTGTGTGTATGTATGAGACAGATGTGCCTCTTACCTGATACAGGTGTGTGTGTGTGTGTATGTATGAGACAGATGTGCCTCTTACCTGATACAGGTGTGGTGTGTGTGTGTGTATGTATGAGACAGATGTGCCTCTTACCTGATACAGGTGTGTGTGTGTGTATGTATGAGACAGATGTGCCTCTTACCTGATACAGGTGTGTGTGTGTGTATGTATGAGACAGATGTGCCTCTTACCTGATACAGGTGTGTGTGTGTGTGTGTATGTATGAGACAGATGTGCCTCTTACCTGATACCTGATACAGTGTGTGTGTGTGTGTGTGTGTATGTATGAGACAGATGTGCCTCTTACCTGATGTGTGTGTGTGTGTGTGTGTATGAGACAGATGTGTGATTGACAGGTGTGTTGTGTGAGTATCAACTGCCTCTTACCTGATGTGTGTGTGTGTGTGTGTATGTATGAGACAGATGTGCCTCTTACCTGATACAGGTGTGTGTGTGTGTGTGTATGTGTGAGACAGATGTGCCTCTTACCTGATACAGGTGTGTGTGTGTGTGTGAGACAGATGTGTGTGAGACAGATGTGCCTCTTACCTGATACAGGTGTGTGTGTGTGTGTGTGTATGTATGAGACAGATGTGCCTCTTACCTGATACAGGTGTGTGTGTGTGTGTATGAGACAGATGTGCCTCTTACCTGATACAGGTGTGTGTGTATGTATGAGACAGATGTGCCTCTTACCTGATACAGGTGTGTGTGTGTGTGTGTATGTATGAGACAGATGTGCCTCTTACCTGATGTGTGTGTGTGTGTGTATGTATGAGACAGATGTGCCTCTTACCTGATACAGGTGTGTGTGTGTGTGTATGTATGAGACAGATGTGCCTCTTACCTGATACAGGTGTGTGTGTGTGTGCTGTGAGACAGATGTGCAACCTCACCTCTACAGGTGTGTGTGGAGCTCTGCCTGATACTGGTGTGTGTGTGTGTGTATGTATGAGACAGATGTCCTCTTACCTGTCACAGGTGTGTGTGTGTGTGTGTGTGTGTGGAGAGATGTGCCTCTTACCTGATAAAGGGTGTGTGTGTGTGTGTGTATGTATGAGACAGATGTGCCTCTTACCTGATACAGGTGTGTGTGGTGTGTGTGTGTGAGCAACAGGGGGACCTGAGAACGCTTGCGTGTGTGTGTGTGTGTGTGTGTGAGACAGATGTGCCTCTTACCTGATACAGGTGTGTGTGTGTGTGTGTGTGTGTGTATGAGACAGATGTGCCTGTACCATTACAGTGTGTGTGTGTGTGTGGACTGAGACAGATGTGCCTCTTACCTGATACAGGTGTGTGTCACATTGTGGGATGAGACAGATGTGCCTCACTTACCTGATACAGGGGTGTGTGTGTGTGTGTGTGTGTGTGTGTGTGTGTGTGTGTGTGTGTGTGTGTCACACAGTGTGTGTGTGTGTGTGTCACATTGTGTGTGTGTGTGTGTGTGTGTGTGTGTGTGTGTGTGTCACATTGAGACTGAGATGTGCCGCTACCTGATGCAGGTGCACCTCCTGCTGTAGCAGCTCCACTCGCAACCTCAGCCTCTCCACCTCCTGGAGCTCTGCCTGGCTGGTGTAGGTCAGGGTGGGGGGTAAGGGGGTCACCCCACTCATGTCACCCCACTCGCCCTTACTCCTGACGGGGCAGAACGCGCCCGCTCCTTCCCCCTTCAGCCTCCTCCATCGATCCCATGCCTCCCGCTCTGGTCGGAAACATTGTGATTATTTTTAGAGTGAGAGGAGCGTGAGCAAGGAGACCTGAAAACCTTGCGTCACATTCACACTGGGTGACCTGAGAAGGAGCCTCCCTCAGCATTTAAATAGCAGGGACAAGCCTGAGAAGGAGCCTACGCCGTCACATTCACAGGATGGACTGACTGACAGGGGACCTGAGAAGGAGCCTCACCGTCACATTCACACAGGGGGACCTGAGAAGGAGCCTCGCCGTCACATTCACACAGGGGGACCTGAGAAGGAGCCTCGCCGTCACATTCACACAGGGGACCTGAGAAGGAGCCTCGCCGTCACATTCACACAGGGGGACCTGAGAAGGAGCCTCGCCGTCACATTCACACAGGGGGACCTGAGAAGGAGCCTCGCCGTCACATTCACACAGGGGGACCTGAGAAGGAGCCTCGCCGTCACATTCACACAGGGGGACCTGAGAAGGAGCCTCGCCGTCACATTCACACAGGGGGACCTGAGAAGGAGCCTCACCGTCACATTCACACAGGGGGACCTGAGAAGGAGCCTCACCGTCACATTCACACAGGGGGACCTGAGAAGGAGCCTCGCCGTCACATTCACACAGGGGGACCTGAGAAGGAGCCTCACCGTCACATTCACACAGGGGGACCTGAGAAGGAGCCTCGCCGTCACATTCACACAGGGGGACCTGAGAAGGAGCCTCGCCGTCACATTCACACAGGGGGACCTGAGAAGGAGCCTCACCGTCACATTCACACAGGGGGACCTGAGAAGGAGCCTCGCCGTCACATTCACACAGGGGGACCTGAGAAGGAGCCTCACCGTCACATTCACACAGGGGGACCTGAGAAGGAGCCTCACCGTCACATTCACACAGGGGGACCTGAGAAGGAGCCTCACCGTCACATTCACACAGGGGGACCTGAGAAGGAGCCTCACCGTCACATTCACACAGGGGGACCTGAGAAGGAGCCTCACCGTCACATTCACACAGGGGGACCTGAGAAGGAGCCTCACCGTCACATTCACACAGGGGGACCTGAGAAGGAGCCTCACCGTCACATTCACACAGGGGGACCTGAGAAGGAGCCCCACCGTCACATTCACACAGGAATGGAAACCAGAATAAATCCGGTGTAACTGACGGTTTCTATTTTCATTATCCGTAAGTCAAGACAGTGAGGGGTTCATTTAGCTCGTAAGTGTGTGTCCGCGTGAAGATTGACTCTCAGGGAGCACATTTCTCCATTGGAGGATGGTGACCTGAGAATGAATCTGCTCATCATACTGTTGTCCGTTGACTCAAGACAATGCTGCAACAAACGTCACTGTACCATTCTATTGTTGGACATTTACACTGCATTGTCCCAAAATAAAATGCTGCATCATAATCTGACTACCAGAATATAGATTAGAGATTAATTATAAGAATGATACAGTTCCTTCAGAATGAATACCAGAATATAGATTAGAGATAAGATAGGAACTGTATAATTGTTCTAGAGAAGGTATTCACACCCCTTGACTTCTTCCACATTCTGTTGTGTTACAGCCTCCATTTAAAATGGATGAAATTTAGATTTGTCTCTGGCCTATATACACAATACCCCATCATGAAAAAATAGAAAAATGTTTACAAATGAAAAAATAATAATCTGAAATGTCTTTTGAGTCAATAAATATTCAAACCCTTTGTTATGGCAAGCCTAAATATGTTCTGGAGTAAACATTTGCTTAACAAGTCACATAATACGTTGCATTAGTACTCTGCCTTGGTGATAAAACCTACAGCCTGCATTCCATTGAATGTCTGTGAAATGTCTGTGAAATGCCTGTCTGCCAGGGCCAGGTGAACCCTCCCCCCAGTGATCACCTCTGCGTTTATTGTTGACCAGCTCCATTATTGTAATAATGAATAATAAAGTTGGATTGTTATGAGGAAATCTAAGTCTCTCTCCATTGATTTGAAATATTTCACCACAAATCTGTGCCAAAGGTGCTTCTACAAAGTATTGGTACTCAGGGATGTGAATAATTAAGTACATGCAAATGAGATATTTCTTTGTGAGTGTTAGAGAAGGCCCGGGGCCAGCAAGGCAGCCAGGTGTTAGAGAAGGCCCGGGGCCAGCAAGGCAGCCAGGTGTTAGAGAAGGCCCGGGGCCAGCAAGGCAGCCAGTCGAGGCTCAATTTTAAGTGGGGACTCTGGCTTTGACTCTGGATAGTGTGTGAGTGTTCTGTAACATTCTGTCACAATCTGGCCCCTAGCCAGTCACCTTGGAGGCTTGGGGAATACTAAAAACGGTCAATTCTAAATAAAAGTCCCCCCATCAGCACCACACTGTCACAGTGAGATTGGTGAGAGGGGGGAAAAGAGAGCTCAGCTTATAATTGTATTGGTTCAAGGTCGTGGAGAATATGTTGCATTATACTGTGAGATGCTACATAGGCTCATTCTGCTGCGTGAATCAATTGCAAAGGGTCACAATTTCACTACAAGTGAAGTCCCTGGAAAAGTCAGTAAAGGGAGTATTGGAGGGTAATATTCCTACTTTCCAAGACTGATTTTTAACATGCTACCTAATTCTCAACATTTGATTATACTCTGTGCCAGTGAAGAACACAGAGTGGAGATGTGTGTGCGTGAGTGTATAGAGTGAAGCAAGATTTAGTACCTTTTCTCAGCTGTCCAGCATGTTTCCGGAGGTCTGCCACCATCTTCTCCAGTCCTTCCAGCATCAGCAAGGACTCATATTCCCTCTTCTTGCATGTTGCTTCACATAATAACATGGAAAAAATCATCCATAAATATAAATGTACAGCGCATTCGGAAAGTATTCAGACCCCTTAACCTTTTCACTTTGTTACGGTACAGCCTTATTCTAAAATGGATTAAATACATGTTTCCCTCATCAATCTACACACAATACCCCATAATGAGAAAGCGAAAAACGGTTTTCAGACATGTTTGGCAAATTATCTTTACAAAAGAATTCAGACGCTTTGCTATCAGAGTCTAAATTGGGTTCAGGCGCATCCCGTTCCCATTGATCATCCTTCAGATATTTCTACAATTTGATTGGAGTCCACCTGCGGTAAATTCAATTGAATGATAAAAAACATGAGCTGGCGCACACCCAGAATAATAGTTTGTGTGGATGTGCTGACTAACGACGAATAAACTATCAAAATAAAGAAAGGCACAGTGATGCCGAAACATTGGTAAATACCCATTAAATTGCTGGGAGATTACACATGGAGTGTGCGACTCTCTTTATTTTGATAGTTTAAATTGAATTGATAAGACATGGTTTGGAAAAGCACACACCTGTCTATATAAAGGTCCCACAGTTGACATTGCATGTCAGAGCAAAAACCAAGCCATGAGGTCAAAGGAATTGTCCGTAGAGCTCCGAGACAGGATTGGGTTGAGGCAAACATCTGGGAAAGGGTACCAAAGAGTTACTGCATTGAAGGTCCCCAAGAACACAGTGGCCTCCATCATTCTTAAATGGAAGTTTGGAACCACCAAGACTCTTCCTAGAGCTGGCCGCCCAGCCAAATTGCGCAATCGGGGGAGAAGGGCTTTGGTCAGGGAGGTGACCAAGAACCCGATGGTCACTGACAGAGCTCCTCTTTGGAGATGGGAAAACCTTCCAGAAGCACAACCATCTCTGCAGCACTCCACCATTCAGGCCTTTATGGTAGAGTGGCCAGACTGAAGCCACTCCTCAGTAAAAGGCACATGATAGCACGCTAGGAGTTTGCCAAAAGGCACCTAAAGGACTCAGACCATAAGAAACAATTAACCCAATCGAACATTTCTGGAGAGACCTGAAAATAGCTGTATAACCTGACAGAGCTTGAAAGGATCTGCAGAGAAGAATGGGAGAAACTCCCCAAATACAGGTGTGCCAAGCTTGTAACGTTATACCCAAGAAGACTCGAGGCTGTAATCACTGCCAAAGGTGCTTCAAGAAAGCACTGAGTAAAGGGTGTGAATACTTATGTAAATGTTATATTTCATTTTTTTTTTAAATAAATTTGCTAAAACATTCTAAAAACCTGTTTATGCTTTGTCATTATAGGGTATTGTGTATAGATTGAGGGGGGAAATAACCATTTAATCCATAGAATAAGGCTGTAACGTAAGAAAATGTGGAAAAAGTCAAGAGGTCTGAATACTTTCCAAATGCACGGTATGTATAACACACATGAGCTAAGCATTATTATTACACATTGACAAAGAATTACTCTCTTCAGTATTTGGAAATGAAATTAAACAAATGCAGTGAAAGCGCAATACGAATCGATCTCAAATGTATTGGTAATGGTGCTATAAAAAAATGACAAGGTTTTGCCGTGTCTAATTGCTTTACATGACTCAGAAGTTACTGTAATTAATTGTTATCTGTAGCATAAAAACAGCTGTCAAATGATTGCTAATGGCTTCAGAATTAATAAGCTCAGCAGTAAATGAGGTCAGAGGACTAAGGGGTGATGAGCTGAAAAATAACACTGAACGTTCTTATTTCTAAGTGAACTAAATCCTTAGTTTTTGGATAAATGGACCCCTTCTCCACCCCCTATTGCTTTTCTTTCCAGACTCTGGTTCTCATCGCCCATACTTCTGTCATCTCCTACCAGTTTTCCGTCGCCCATACTTATGTCATCTCCTACCAGTTCTCATCCCCCATACTTCTGTCATCTCCTACCAGTTTTCCATCCCCCGTACTTCTGTCATCTCCTACCAGTTTTCCATCCCCCATACTTCTGTCATCTCCTACCAGTTTTCCATCCCCCATACTTCTGTCATCTCCTACCAGTTTTCCATCCCCCGTACTTCTGTCATCTCCTACCAGTTTTCCATCCCCCATACTTCTGTCATCTCCTACCAGTTCTCATCCCCCATACCTCTGTCATCTCCTACCAGTTTTCCATCCCCCATACTTCTGTCATCTCCTACCAGTTTTCCATCCCTCATACTTCTGTCATCTCCTACCAGTTTTCCATCCCCCATACTTCTGTCATCTCCTACCAGTTTTCCATCCCCCATACTTCTGTCATCTCCTACCAGTTTTCCATCCCCCATACTTCTGTCATCTCCTACCAGTTTTCCATCCCCCATACTTCTGTCATCTCCTACCACTTTTCCATCCCTCCACTTCTGTCATCTCCTACCAGTTCTCATCCCCCATACTTCTGTCATCTCCTACCAGTTCTCATCCCCCATACTTCTGTCATCTCCTACCAGTTTTCCATCCCCCACTTCTGTCATCTCCTACCAGTTCTCATCCCCCATACTTCTGTCATCTCCTACCAGTTTTCCATCCCCCATACTTCTGTCATCTCCTACCAGTTTTCCATCGCCTGTACTTCTGTCATCTCCTACCAGTTCTCATCCCCCATACTTCTGTCATCTCCTACCAGTTTTCCATCCCCCATACTTCTGTCATCTCCTACCAGTTTTCCATCCCCCATACTTCTGTCATCTCCTACCAGTTCTCATCCCCCATACTTCTGTCATCTCCTACCAGTTCTCATCCCCCATACTTCTGTCATCTCCTACCAGTTTTCCATCCCCCATACTTCTGTCATCTCCTACCAGTTTTCCATCGCCTGTACTTCTGTCATCTCCTACCAGTTTTCCATCGCCTGTACTTCTGTAATTTCCTATTTCTTACTTATCCCTCCTTCCATCCCCCCTTCTGCATCTCCTCTGGTTGGGCTGGTACCTGGCTCAGTGCCAGAGGTTCTGAAGGTCTGGCCAGTCAGCAGCCGCTCGCTCTGGTAGCAATGACTCAGATCCGTGCAGAGCTGTGTCAGTCTGTCCACCTGAGCCCCGGTGTCGGCCGGGCTGCCACTGGTTGGCCACTCTCTGGAGAACTGACCCATAACGGGACGGGTCAAGGAGAACAAGCAGACAAAACTCTTGAGATAATATTAGAAGACACACAAACACACACACATTTCATTTTCTGTGTGTGAATCCTAAAATCTGGTGTGTTATTTTGAGAAACGCTGGTAGACACTGAATTTGATGCCGTGCTAATTTCTCTCACGTAGGCTGTGTGAACGAGTGGGAGTGAGAGAATTAGTAACGAGTTTATACTCGTTAAAATGAACAATTGATATCTCTGCAGGTCCCATGTCACAAATAAGATATACTATTATAACACTATTTAACTACTCATTCATGTTTAAATGTAAGCATGAGGGTGCATTAAATCAGGTTTGGCTATATGTGGGTGGTAAATGTTCAGTTCATCTGAGGAAGAATACAGTGGCTTTCACTCTCTCTGTGAAGTGACTCCTCTCCGCCACAGGTTTGGATTGTAGAGCCAGGACTTTGTCCCATAACCTGAGGGGGGGTGAAAGGGTCAAATTAATGTCCATTACAACAGTATACACATCAGAGGAGGCTGCAGAGGGGAGAACAGCTCATAATAATGGCTGGAACGGAGCGAATGGAATCAAACCACGTGTTTGATGTATTTGATACCATTCCACTGATTCCACTCCTGCCATTACCACAAGCCAGTCCTCCCCAATTAAGGTGCCACCAACCTCCTGTGGTATACATGTATAGCCTACTTCTTGTTCCCCAAACAAACACAGCTCAACATCAAAGAGTATACAAAAAAAAACAATCACTTTTTGGACATTTCTTTTGGATACCCAGCTAGCTGTTCCTGCCAGAATCATAGCACCTGGACACACTGCGGTGCACAAGGAATTTACCCTTTTGCACATAATACATTAGAGAAAATTCTGTATGCATTACAGAACACTGAATGGAAAATGTTACATGGTGGATGATATAGGTCAGACATTTCCTTCACAAAAGATATGATTCACTGGCTGACCTGCTTTGTTTGGTCCTTAGACTGATCCATTTAGTTAACAACTGTGTGGGAGCCCTGCCACAAAAACACAAACATGTACAGTGTCATTAAACCACACTCAAACTACTTATTGTCACAACAGTCATATTATATCACAAACGTTGAGTTGCTTCTAGCCATCTTCTTAACGATATCAGTACGGTACTTGGACCGTTCCATTTTAATTGGTTATGTTGCTTCTGGAATAGGAATTTGACACTGTCATATACTTTGTTCACTAAGCAGTGGTCTTGTGTTGTCTTGCAGCCTACCCATTCTGTGGAGGTGAAATTACATGTGCTTTTGGCATCCCCTCCATGTGTGAAACAGACACCGTGTCCCAGTTAGGGGGCTGGAAGGAAGTGGCTGCAGCTGACCTGTGGGACACCTCAACCTGATGATGTGCTGATGAGGCCTGTGGTGATTGACCCTGATCGTGTGACACAGGACCTGGAGGACCAGCCTGCTTCACTTCCTTCCCAGAGGACTGGGGAGGAAACCCCTTTGATGACATGACAGATCGTTTCTGCATCTGGACAGAGCTTCTGATCATGCTTGCCCTGCCTTGTCCTGAATGACCTACAGGGTGACCCATCCTCCCCCTTCCACCCCTGTAGAGATGGGAGGCAGAACACTTTTTGGACTCTTTTTTGTCCATCGTGATGGGTTTGGAGGTAGTTTTAATGCCATTTTTATTCCCTTTGGTGCCACCTGGGGTCAGAGCCCTTCCCTTGCCCTGTGCAGTGTCCACTGGTTCTTTCTTTCGTCCTGGACAGTTCTGAGGGTCTTTTTGGGGTGCTGTGCCAGCGCGAACTCTGAGGGCCTTCTCCAGCAATCGATTCAGCAGTTCCATCTCCCGTCTCTCCTCCAGTTGGACATCTGGGTCTAAACAGAGAAAGAGAAAAACATGCTGACAACGTAGATATTAAAAACATTACCATACCCAGTTACTACTAGTACACTGGGCTTCAGAGAAAATAGCAGACAGGATCATCATAATACCCTTTTCAACATCATCTGTCAGTTCTATTTCCTTGCCGTCTTCTTGCTGTGGTCTCCTGGTGAATGATCAGATGGCAAGCATGTTATAACACAGGCCTATCGAGTTACCTACTCATACAGAACAACTGTAGACCATTAGCTTAACATATATCAATGGACGTGGAGGTTTTACTGTACTTACAAAGAGCGCAGTATCTCCCTGTATTGAAGGATGTTCTCGTTTATCTTGGTCTCCTCTACTTTACACAACTTGATGGCTTCATCCACAAGGCTAAGCAGTGACATAATGCAGGCAGCCTGGCACTGTCATGCACAATGGATTACAGTTCACAGTGACCATGCGCAAACAAAACAGCGCTACTATATCTGGGGTGTAATCATTAGTCCAACACGCTTTGCATCGGAACACTTTTTACAGCGAAAACAAGATGTTATATTGGACACATTCAGGTAGGTCCCTCTCCGTTTCGTTCCTAGTGTATACACCCCTGCTCTAGCTCGATGGCTAAATGAAATCATAGGCACACTGCAAACTTAAATTCATCACATACACATTTGAATTCGGCATCTTGAGAAAGTGTGACACTTGCCAAACATCTGCATGCAACTTTAGCAAGCTGTTGTTGTACTGACCCGCGAAAGCAAAAATCGGAAGTTACGCTAGCTAACGTTAGCTAACTGGCAAAACAGAGTAGATTTGCAAAGTCCAACCGACTGTGACAAAACCCATTCAACATTGTATGGCGTTCATACACAACGTATACTATGTAGTCCTTTAAATACTGGACAACATACATATTACTCACGTAAGAAAATAGCACACGCGACTCACTAGCAACTAGCTAGCCACTCCTCCACCACCAACAACAACCCCACTTCTCGCGATATTCCGACTCGCTACTATGGAAACGGGGACGCTGATGTATTCACCTGCTGCAGTGCAGGGGGAGTTTTTGTTTTTCCAGAACAATCAACAAACATTTGACTTTTACTCACTCTGATTTACCAAAACAGAATGGAACAATTTCGTGGTGTGGGAGACAAAGCAACACTCGTGAACATAACAGTACTTCGTGGAAATAACCTGGTAAGCTCGTATCCCTTTCCTGTTTCCATTACGTTAATAGCACTGGTAGAATAAGATCGGTCAGTTGCAGCAACTTGCATATATGGCTAACTTGGTGTTTTACATTCTTGGGTTCTGGGGATCCACAGTTGTGCACTTTGTTGTCTTAGCTCAGGAAGTACAACTGATTCAGTTGATAAAGAGTTTGATGACTATCAGTTGAGTCAAATGTGCACCCCCAGCTTTGACAGCTCTATTGATCCAATTCTGCTAGCTAACTAACGTTAATATTATAATAGACCCTAACAAAATGGTGTTGCGGTTTTTCACTTCCAGAGGGGCAACAAGACTGAGTCCATCCTGAACTATGTGAGAGCTGAGTTCAATGGCATCGTCCTGGGAGATTCTCAGAAGCTGGATGCTGCTGTGGATCAGGGCGTGGATTACAACTTCACCTGCAGCTTTGAGTGCTCAGATGCTGCCCACACATTAGATGACATGGCACACAAACCTGTCATATGTGAGCTACTACTAACTAATCCATTGTTATGACGTGTGCTGCTTGTTTCAGATGTTAAAGCCACTATTTATCTTGACGATTGATCCATATCCTCATTGTACCGTGTCTCCCTCGTTCAGCCAGTTTTTCACTAATCCACGGTTGCTTATCACATTAATCCGTCGTTGTCGTTGTCATTTAGTGACAGTGATTGAGGTCCTTCCCAAGGAGAAGAAGCAGAAGGAGGAGAAGACTGCAGTTATAGGGCAAGCTATAGTGGACTTGCTACCTCTCTTGCATGGTGAGAGACCAACACATTAGATCCAATCAAGTATCCATCTAACTTAATACCTTCCAGGGCCCCCCCCAAAAAAACTCACTAATGTTTGAAATGTAAATGTATTCCTCTCTCTCTCACCCTCAATAGGTCAGGTCAGCTTCTTCTCCACTGTGCTACTTCATCCAACTCCTGGCTCACCTGCAGAGGCAGCCTCACAGGAGGGCAGCTGTAAAGTAGGAGTAAAAACTAACCAGCACAAGAGACTTTGTGTGTGTGTGACTGTGTGTTCATACGCGACTGTGTATGTATATGTATATCATACGTGAATATGTATGTATGTATGTATGTATGTATGTATGTATGTATGTATGTATGTATGTATGTATGTATGTATGTATGTATGTATGTATGTATGTATGTATGTATGTATGTATGTATGTATGTATGTATGTATGTATGCTCTGTTTGTTTGTAATTGACATCTCCCTCCTCTGCCTGGCATCCAGCCGTCTCTAGACGTGACCGTCTGTGTTCCCGAGCCTCTGCTATCCGGCGTCCAGCTGTCTGACTCCAACCTGCTGAAGGTTACTGTGGAGACAGCTTACTCTGTTCCGGAGGTGTGGAACCCTGTCTCTGGGTCTGGTCCTCTCTCCAGCTATGTGGCTGCCCTGCAGGTTCCCCTCACTGCTGAGGTGAGCCATAAGAGACCTATGTTGCCATCAGGGTTGGAGCCAATTCCATTTAAATTCAGTCAATACAGGAAGTAAAGTTAAATTCCTCTTCTTTTCATGCCATTTGTGAAATATTTGCTATTGAATAGAATGACAACTCTATAGGTTAGTTCACAGTCACACTGGAATAGTACAGACCAATTCCCATACTAATGCACTAAAGCATTTTTACTGTGGAAATGTTGTCAACTGTGAACTATTGACAGTAATTCAAGGATACAATACACGGATGAACCCACAATCCCTAATGTCATATGACATTTAACTTGTACCTGACACATTTCTTGTTTCCCCCAGAAAGAGCAGGTGCTGATGTTCTCCAATGGGCTGCTGAAGGTGGGCGGGGAGAGTGAACCCATGGGAAGACCCAGGAAGTGGCCCCTGGGTCCCCTGTTGGCTCCTGGAGCTCAGTTCATACCTGGTGTCTCCATGGAGGGAGAGCCCATTGAGATGGAGGATGGGGATCTCACCAGCATAGAGGTACTCTAGCCTACTTGTACTCTGGTATTATGGTTGGTATAACCATCTCTAGTACTGCAGCACAATCTCACCTTAATACCAAATGAATCAAATGTTTTATTGTTATGTCATTATTTCAATTATTGTCATTGAGTCATCGTTTGCACTCTCAGTGGTTTGACCAATACATTCTGTGTAATGTATGGATGTCACGGTCATCATAAAGAGGTGACCAAGGTGCAGCGTGGTAGGCGTACATCTTCTTTAATTAAAGAAAAACCACTGAACAAACTATCAAAACAACAAAAAAAAAACCATGGTGCTAATATGCGTAGTGCAGACAGGCAACTAAACATAGACCATGAACCCACAAAATACCCAAGGAATATGGCTACCTAAATATGGTCCCCAATCAGAGACAACGATAAACAGCTGCCACTGATTGAGAACCAATTTAGGCAACCATAGACATATAAACACCTAGACTTACTAAACCCCTAGAAAAACCCCTAGACAATATAAAACCCACTAGACAATACAAAAATGAACAAACCCCCCTCGTCACACCCTGACCTAACCAAAATACTAAAGAAAACAAAGATAACTAAGGTCAGGGCGTGACAATGGATCTCTTCCCCTCATTGCTTCCTGTGTTTTCCAGGACAGGGATTTCCGGAAAGAAGTGGAGACCAATAAGAAGAGAGTGAGCTGGGACACAGAGCGTCGTTGCTTTCTGGATGCAGATGGTGCAGCCTGGTGAGACAGATACACCACCTCAGTGCCAACAATCTGCTTCTATTGAGCCCTGCTTTAAATCTTGGATTTGATCTGTAACAAATATAAATAGAGAGCTACAGTATCCTCAAAGTTTTTCAATATTGAATTGAAAAAAATTGGACTATATAATGCGCTGCTACCAAATTGCCCTTTGGGAACAATAATGTTTTATTGAATTTAATTGAATGCTCTATCTATGTTCTATCCTCCTCTCTCAGTCTGACCCGTAGGATAGCAGAAAGCAGACTGTGGCCAGTAGAGGTCATGAGGTCACCACAGGTTGGAGCCACTAAGGGAGGGAAGGCTGGCAAAGACAAGGCAGTAAGACACTGAATTTCTTCTATACAGGATCTGATAAAATCACTCTTGGCCATTATTGTTAATATCCTTACTATTGTTTCTTTGAATTGCCTTTTTTGTGTGTGTGTGTGTGTGTGTGTCTGTTCAACAGGGTGAGGATGAGACCCAACTCTCCTTCCATGGAGTGGCATACGTGGACATGGCGCCCCTGTTGTACCCCGGGGCGAGGCGTGTCCGTGGAGCGTACCGGCTCTACCCCTTCTACGACTCTGACCTACTGGTCAAGGTGAAAGTAGCTTCGATTACAGCCATTCAAGGTTTCTTTAGAATATGGTGTTGTTGGGGCCTCCAAAGTGGCAGCGGTCTAAGGCACAGCATCTCAGTGTTGCGGCATCACTACAGCCTGGGGTTCGATCTCATTACCGGCCGTGACCGGGAGTCCAATAGGGCGGCGCAAAGTTGGCCCAGTGTCGTCCGGGTTAGGGGAGGGTTTGGCCCGGGGGCTTTACTTGAGACAAGATCGTAATCACAAAATTGGGAAGAAAAAAGGGGTGGGGGGATAAGAATATGGTTTGACAGGTTTGGTATCGCAAGACTAAGGTGAGATAGTCTTGCAGTGGCAGGTGTGGAGGAACGGTCAATACTAATTTGACACACTTATTACAGAACCGCTTTTGGTGTGTGTCTGTGTGTTTGAGAGAGACTGTGATATGACTGGGGAAATGAAACAGATTTGCAGAACAGAGCCAGCCATGTTGACTAATTCATTCTGAGACACAGCAGTTGTCCAGATTATCATCCATTCTATTCCGTGCCAGGTTTCGTGTCCTTGTTGCTTTCTCTGTCTATTGGAGTTTTGTTTAAAGTATCATTTTGCTGAGGACATTTGGTTAGTTGTTTTGGTTTGTTTTTGTACATTTCCTATGTAGTTAGAACACTTTTTTGCCCTTAAATTTTTTCTATGATACCCTCAAGTGTCCTAAAATAGAGAATCAAAACACTTGATGGTCCATGTTATTACAATCTTAAAACAAATCGTTTGTGTTTGCACTGTACATCTCATAACCATTAGGTTTCTAAGGACTCTTAGCTTGTACATGAACAAATGTGGAAATATGAGATACATCCGTTAACCACAACACACATTTGACACATCTTTTAGTATTTCACAGCTGTGCAGCGCTGTATCCCTGCGGGGATGGTTTTTGCTCATTGCTAATTGGCTTGTTGTGCCATACTTTGGATTGTTAATGGGTGCTGCTGAGGGGAGGATGGCTCATAATAATGGCTGGAACAGAGTAAATAAATGGAATGGCATCAAACCATGTGTTTGATGTATTTGATACCATTCCACTGATTCTGCTCCAGCCATTACAAAAAGCCCCTCCGACCCAGTTAAGGTGCCACCAACCTCCTGTGATGTGCTCTAATGCTCTTACTGTACCCCTGCGGTGCTGAACTTGAGTTTTTGCATTACCCTGGCAACATAGAACCAAACCACCTCCTGCTGAGTGATTACGTTGTGTTATTATGTGTGACCCGGGTCATGTTCATAAGGTGACAAACGGACTGAAACAGGAGGGACGACTATGGACTTGGTCCAATAAGTACCATCATTTTCAATTACCGTTGCAAAATTTTTGTTAGGGTATGCCCTAATGAACACGACCCTTGTATTGTGTTTGACAGGCTAAGAGAAACATCAGTGTTCTGAGAGAGAGTATCAGGGCTCCGGCCACCCAGGGCCGAGGTAGGGCCCCCTCCTCCGTAGGCTCCTGCAAGGCGGTCCCTAGTAAGATGTTTGACGGCGGTCACAAGGGCGGGAAGGACACCAAGGACTCGCCCAAAAGGGTAAGCGACTGATTTACTGCCTTTTTGACCACGATGGGGCTCTGTGTCTCAGACAGTGGCTCTTTCTCAATTCATCTTTCCTTGATGCCTAGCACCCTCTCTCCTCGCCTCTTTCTCAGAACACATTGGAGAACAAGGTGAGATGGGAGGGACCCTTGACCTTCTCCTCCAATATGGTTGAGTAGGAGGCAAGGAGATAGGATGCAAGGAATCAAAGAAAAACAAATTGCGATAGAACTAGGATATGACTTCTTTGTAAAAGGTCTCAATAGCATTCAGTGACATCCTGTTGATAGGCCAGCTGCAGTCTCCCACAGAGCATCTCAGATCAGAGACCCTGATTTCCTCTATGATTGAGTTGTGGGTCGGCAGCAACAGGAGCGCTTCCCAAAGCAATTAGCATTAATGGCAGCAGCTTGCCAGCGTCGTCAGAGAGTGGTGAATCATCTCGTTAGCTGTTAGCTCATCTGGCCCCTCGCTACAGCCCCCCCGTGGCCCAGCAGCAGAAGGAGCAACGAACACACACACACACTCATGTGCGTACGCACACATATATTCACGTAAACATACACACACACATACACAGCCACCCCACCAACTAAGCATCTGTTATGGCCAGACAAATAACAGGCTCTTACACACAGGCATGCACCCACACACACATGTGCCTCCACAAGTGTGTGCATGCCCACGGATGCACACACACAAAGTAGACATACATACACACACACAAGCATGCAAGCATGGACAGGTACAAACAAGTACATGAATCGATCCACAAACAACAACCTCTCATTCATGGTTCATACACAAGTGTTGTCTAGAAGTGTTGCCTACACATGCCCACATCCAACCAGAAAATAACTGTTTAATAACTGTTCTGAACTGTAGCATGGTTGAAACATGCAGGTTGTTTGCTATTATGTATTTCCATCTTCGTATCTTTGCAATGTCTCATGGCAATATTCTAACTTGTAAAGAGTGAACTAGAAGAGAAATATGCTTTGTTTGTTTGCCTTGATTGGCGAGATAGAAGGACATAGTGATTTGTTTTATTTCAGCCCGGGACACAGGGGAAGTCAGCACCCATTGGCACTGATAGTGTGACGCTGGTTGAAACTGAACAGCAGCAACAAGTGAACACAGAGGGTCAGGTGAGTTGGGGTTCTGTGAACCATTAAACAATACCAAATCTAGGGGTCGTGTATACATTTACAATGTAGTCATTTGGCAGACTCTTATCCAGAGAGACTTACAGGAGCAATTAGAGTAAGTGCATTGCTCAAGGGCACATCAACAGATTTTTCACATAGTCGAACCAGCGACCTTTCCGTTATTGGCCCAATGCTCTTAACTGCTAGGATACCTGCCACCCTCAATAAGCAGCACCTATCCTCTGTGTACCATTTCCAGTGTATCTATTGCATGTGGAAAATGAACTTGAACCTTGAACTTAGATGTATGCAGATTCCAGAACCTACATCATCATTGAAATCGCTCTTGAGAAGTCGCTGGTGCCAAAGAGATCACCGGAAGAGTTAGTCAAAAGGTAACGTGACGTTTGTTCAACTTTAATTAAACATATGGAATGGCCTTAAAGATTAACATGTAAGTCTGAAGTAATTGAGTGGAAGTACTGCAGTAATATAGATTGGAATGGGAAGAAAAAGGGGTGGTTTGTTTGAATAGATGTTGTAGTAGCAGTTGGTAACGTTGTAGCAATATCCTAGTAATGTTGTTGTAACATTGTTTTATGGTTTACTACGGTTTCTCTGCCTTTCTGTTGAAAGGGTGATGGAGCTGATACCTCCTAGAGCTCCTTTGCCTCGCAGACCTGCTGGAGCAGAGAGAGTAAACCACCACACACACACACACACATTCCACAAACGCAATCCAAAAATGTGGTCTAATGATTGATTGCACTTCCCTCAATCATTACATTCACTCTGAGTGATTGCCATCTTGTGGCCATAATCTAGACTTGTGTAGAGGCATAAAATGCCAGTGGTTTCCAGTGATGTAGCTGCTGTCTCCTGCGGTCCAGCACATCCCAAACCAACGTCACACTTAACCTTATAACGGGCTCTGGGAAATGTAAATCGTTACCAAATGTCATAATTGTTTGAAAACAAGTCTATTTTTAGCCTTACATATCCCTTCCTTCCTTGCGGCTTTGCTTCCTTCCTTGCTTCCCTACTTCCTTCCTTCTATCCTGCTGTACCAGGCTGTGCAGGAGTACCAGGCCCAGATAGCCAGTGTGGCAGGCCAGGTGTTGGAGCAGTACCAGCAGCTGTTCGGGCCTGCCTTCCTGCCTGGAGAGAAGCCTCTGGACCCAACCAGCCAGGAGCAGCGCAAGACCAAGCTCCTGGGAGAACTCAACTATTCTGGGAAGTACTTTGCTTTCAAGGAGCAGATTAAGGTGAGAAAGGGCTGGGTCGCATTCATTAGGCACCAAAAAAAATGACTGAAACAGGGAGAGACTACCTGAACTTAAGCAACAGTTGTTTTTGTTTTTCGTTGCAAAACCTTTTGCTATGGTGTACACTAATGAGTATGATCCGGGTTAGGGGAGTGGGTAAAGGATATTGTTGAGAATGACAGTTGCATGAGTGCTCAATAACTGCTTTTGGACAGCGGGGTCGGGGCTAACTAGTGGCCAGCTGGTGCTTATCTCCTAAATTCTGGTAAACAAGCCAGTCTGCTTGTTCTTCTCATCTGAGGTCGGTTCTTTACAATGTATTATAGATTTAGTGAAAGATAAATTGGATCCCAAATATCCTGATCCCAGATCTGTTTGTGCTGTCTTTCCAAGTTGGACCAGCCGAGCTCTGTCGTCCCTTTTCAAGTCTTTTGAGAAGACAATTCAATGCTGTCTGATACATATGTTTCCCCTGGTATGTTATTCATAAACAATAGTTTTTCATAGAATATCAGAAGTGGGATGTATAATAAGACTAACAATATACAGTTGAAGTCAGAAGTTTACATACACTTAGGTTGGAGTCATTAAAAATAGTTTTTCAACCACTCCACAAATGTCTGGTTAACAAACTATAGTTTTGGCAAGTCGGTTAGTACATCTACTTTCCAACAATTGTTTACAGACAGATTATTTAACTTATAATTCCCTGTATCACAATTCTAGTGGGACAGAAGTTTACATACACTAAGTTGACTGCCTTTAAACAGCTCGGGAAATTCCAGAAAATGATGTCATGGCTTTAGAAGCTTCTGGTAGGCTAATTGACATCATTTGAGTCTATTGTAGGTATACCTGTGGATGTATTTCAAGGCCTACCTTCAAACTGAGTGCCTCTTTGCTTCACATCATGCGAATATCAAAAGAAATCAGCCAAGACTTCAGAAAAATAATTGTTCAAGTCTGGTTCATCCTTGGGAGCAATTTCCAAACGCCTGAAGGTACCACATTCATCTGTACAAACAATAGTACGTAAGTATAAACACCATGGGACCACGCAGCCATCATACCGCTCAGGAAGAAGACGCATTCTGTCTCCTAGGGATGAACGTACTTTGGTGCGAAAAGTGCAAATCAATCCCAGAACAACAGCAAAGGACCTTGTGAAGATGCTGGAGGAAACGGGTACAAAAGTAATCAAATCAATCCCAGAACAACAGCAAAGGACCTTGTGAAGATGCTGGAAGAAACAGGAACAAAAGTAATCAAATCAATCCCAGAACAACAGCAAGGGACCTTGTGAAGATGCTGGAAGAAACAGGAACAAAAGTAATCAAATCAATCCCAGAACAACAGCAAAGGACCTTGTGAAGATGCTGGAAGAAACAGGTACAAAAGTAATCAAATCAATCAAATCAAATTGTATTTGTCACATACACATGGTTAACAGATGTTAATGTGAGTGTAGCAAAATGCTTGTGCTTCTAGTTCCGACAATGCAGTAATAACCAACGAGTAATCTAACTAACAATTCCACAACTACTACCTTATACACACAAGTGTAAAGGGATAAAGAATATGTACATAAAGATATATGAATGAGTGATGGTACAGAATGGCATAGGCAAGATACAGTAGATGGAGCACAGTATATGCATATGAGATGACTAATGTAGGGTATGTAAACATATAAGTGGCATAGTTTAAAGTGGTTAGTAATACATGTATTACATAAAGATGGCAAGATGCAGTAGATGATATAGAGTACAGTATATACATATGAGGTGAGTAATGTAGGGTATGTAAACATTATATTAAGTGGCATTGTTTAAAGTGGCTAGTGATACATTTCTTACATCAATTTCCGTCAATTTCCATTATTAAAGTGGCTGGAGTTGAGTCAGTGTGTTGGCAGCAGCCACTCAATGTTAGTGGTGGCTGTTTAACAGTCTGATGGCCTTGAGATAGAAGCTGTTTTCAGTCTCTCGGTCCCTGTTTTGATGCACCTGTACTGACCTCGCCTTCTGGATGATAGCGGGGTGAACAGGCAGTGGCTCGGGTGGTTGTTGTCCTTGATGATCTTTATGGCCTTCCTGTGACATCGGGTGGTGTAGGTGTCCTGGAGGGCAGGTAGTTTGCCCCCGGTGATGCGTTGTGCAGACCTCACTACCCTCTGGAGAGCCTTACGGTTGTGGGTGGAGCAGTTGCCGTACCAGGCGGTGATACAGCCCGACAGGATGCTTTCGATTGTGCATCTGTAGAATTTTGTGAGTGCTTTTGGTGACAAGCCAAATTTCTTCAGCCTCCTGAGGTTGAAGAGGCGCTGCTGCCATGTGTGTGGGTGGACCAATTCAGTTTGTCCGTGATGTGTACGCCGAGGAACTTAAAACTTACTGTCCCTTCGATGTGGATAGGGGGGTGGTCCCTCTGCTGTTTCCTGAAGTCCACAATCATCTCCTTTGTTTTGTTGACGTTGAGTGTGCGGTTATTTTCCTGACACCACACTCCGAGGGCCCTCACCTCCTCCCTGTAGGCCGTCTCGTCGTTGTTGGAAATCAAGCCTACCACTGTAGTGTCGTCCGCAAACTTGATGATTGATTTGGAGGCGTGCATGGCCACGCAGTCGTGGGTGAACAGGGAGTACAGGAGAGGGCTCAGAATGCACCCTTGTGGGGCCCCAGTGTTGAGGATCAGCGGGGTGGAGATGTTGTTACCTACCCTCACCACCTGGGGGCGGCCCGTCAGGAAGTCCAGTACCCAGTTGCACAGGGCGGGGTCGAGACCCAGGGTCTCGAGCTTGATGACGAGATTGGAGGGTACTATGGTGTTAAATGCTGAGCTGTAGTCGATGAACAGCATTCTCACATAGGTATTCCTCTTGTCCAGATGGGTTAAGGCAGTGTGCAGTGTGGTTGCAATTGCGTCGTCTGTGGACCTATTGGGGCGGTAAGCAAATTGGAGTGGGTCTAGGGTATCAGGTAGGGTGGAAGTGATATGGTCCTTGGCTAGTCCCTCAAAGCACTTCATGATGACGGAAGTGAGTGCTACGGGACGGTAGTCGTTTAGCTCAGTTACCTTAGCTTTCTTGGGAACAGGAACAATGGTGGCCCTCTTGAAGCATGTGGGAACAGCAGACTGGGATAAGGATTACTTGAATATGTCCGTAAACACACCAGTCAGCTGGTCTGCGCATGCTCTGAGGATGCGGTTGGGGATGCAGTCTGGGCCTGCAGCCTTGCGAGGGTTAACATGTTTAAATGTTTTACTCACGTCGGCTACAGTGAAGAAGAGTCCGCAGGTTTTGGTAGAGGGCCGTGTCAGTGGGACTGTATTGTCCTGAAATAAGTTATTTAGTCTGTCTGGGAGCAAGACATCCTGGTCCGCGACGGGGCTGGTTTTCTTTTTGTAATCCGTGATTGACTGTAGACCCTGCCACATACCTCTTGTGTCTGAGCCTGTGAATTGCGACTCTACTTTGTCTCTATACTGACGCTTAGCTTGTTTGATTGCCTTGCGGAGGGAATAGCTACACTGTTTGTATTCAGTCATGTTTCCGGTCACCTTTCCCTGGTTAAAAGCAGTGGTTCGCACTTTCAGTTTCGAGCGAATGCTGCCATCAATCCATGGTTTCTGGTTTGGGGAGGTTTTAATAGACGCTGTGGGTATAACATCTCCAATGCACTTTCTAACAAATTCGCTCACCGAATCAGCATATTTGTCAATGTTGTTGTTGGACGCAATGCGGAACATATCCCAATCCACATGATCGAAGCAGTCTTGAAGCGTGAAATCAGATTGTTCAGACCATCGTTGAACAGACCTGAGCGCAGGAGCTTCTTGTTTAAGTCTCTGTCTCTAGGCTGGAAGCAAC